>NC_134511.1:184391-284391 GCF_027942865.1 Odontesthes bonariensis
TAAAATATGGGGTATATGGATAAAATATAGGGTATAAGGATAAAATATAGGGTATATGGATAAAATATGGGGTATATGGATAAAATATGGGGTATATGGATAAAATATGGGATATATGGATAAAATATAGGGTATATGGATAAAATATGGGATATATGGATAAAATATTGGATATATGGATAAAATATAGAGTATATGGATAAAATATGGGGTATATGGATAAAATATGGGGTATATGGATAAAATATAGAGCATATGGATAAAATATGGGATATATGGATAAAATATAGAGCATATGGATAAAATATGGGGTATATGGATAAAATATAGGGTATATGGATAAAATATGGGATATATGGATAAAATATGGGGTATATGGATAAAATATGGGGTATATGGATAAAATATGGGGTATATGGATAAAATATGGGATATATGGATAAAATATGGGGTATATTGATCAAATATGGGGTAAATCGATAAAATATGGCGTATATGGATCAAATATGGGGTATATGGATAAAATATGGGGTATATGGATTAAATATGGGGTAAATCGATAAAATATGGGGTATATGGATCAAATATGGGGTAAATCGATAAAATATGGGGTATATGGATCAAATACGGGGTATATGGATAATTTACATGATATAAATCTGTGTCAAAGTGTCTGAGCAGTTAGTTAAAAGAGGAGCTGGAAAGCTCTGCTGAATCTGAGCTGAATTTGAGCCAGCTGAATGGGACCCTGCAGGTAAAAGATGTCCTCTGGTTCTACAGGTGAGAAAGACACACAGCTCCACCTGTAAACCAACCAGATGGCTTATAAAATGAACGAAAATAAGTTTCTGTTTCCTATCATCAGCGGCTCCCCTGACGTCATCACCCTGCGCCAGCAGCAGCTGGTCCACCGGCAGAAATGAGGCGGCTGTGTCAGACCGCAGCGACCTTGGTGCTGGGAGCGGGACTCGGAGCCTCGGCGACCCGCCTGCTGAGCGACAGAGGCCGGCAGGAGGATGAGGGGAGGCCCGGCCTGCTGGGCCATGTGCCGGTTCTCCCGGTACCGGGAGTCCCGACGGTGCAGGCCTCCGAGCTAACGGTGAGTGTGTGTGCGCGTGTGTTCGTGTCCGTTAATACTTGTGAGGACATGTGACCGTCTGCTGCCTCAGACCCGGTCTGTCCACCGGGACCGGGACCGGGTCTTATAATCCTGTTTCTGTTGATATTACTAACCTGCTATATACAGGTGCTGGCCGGTAAATTAGAATATCATCAGAAAGTTGAATTATTTCAGGAATTGCATTCAAAAAGTGAAACTTGTACATTACATTCATGCATTGCACACAGACTGATATATCTGAAATGTTTATTTCTTTTAATTTTGATATTTATAAGTGACAACTAATGAAAACTCCAAAGTCGGGATCTCAAAAAATTAGAATATTACAGAAGGCCAATGAAAATAAAGGATTTTTAGAAATGTTGGCCATCTGAAAAGTATGAACATGTACAAAAGTATTGAGTTTCTCCTTTTGCCTCAATTGCTGCATTAATGCATGCAGTCTGTGGCACTGCTCAGGTGTTATGAGAGTGTTATGAGTTCCCTTTTTAAACCTTATTTCTGCCATAAAACACCTTCATCTGCTCACCGATAACAGTTTGGTGAAAGTGGGGGTGGACAAAATGCGGAAAGGCACAACAATCAATGCAGCGTTATCACAACTGTTCTTGGGTTGATGCAAAGCCATTGGTGTAATGCTCAAAATGTCCAGATGATGACACCAGACTGCCATCTATGTCAGTTCTGTTCATCACATAATTACAGAAATCACACAGAATGTGCATTAGAATGTATAGATTCAGGATCCATAAAAAAATATATATTTTTACCATGTGGGAGCCAACGCATGGGCAGGAAAAACGTAGTTTTACGTGACCTCGGAGTCAAGGTGTTAACATTTGTGTAGAAGCAAAACTTGAGTGTATTTTGTTGCTTACTTTTTTGTTTGGTGTATAACATTGTTTCTTACTGGTTATAACTACAACGCGTCACCAGAGACGGTTTGGTTTTAATGCGCAACATTCTAGAAAGCAATATCTCCGAGCCCACTGAAGTCGGCAGCGGTGGTTCGGCGTCAGTTGGCAAACGCAGGTTCCAAGAAAGTTGGCTCGAAAATGACGATTTCAGAGGCTGGCTGTCACGAATTGATGACCACAGAGCTAAATGTAGCGTCTGTAAAACAGTCATATTTCTGTGACATATGGGAGACCGCGCTGCGGAGCCATGCGACGAGCAGAAAACATGCTTCACGGTTGCGGGCGGTGAGATCATCGACCTGGTCACAGCCTAGCATAACAGCGATGCTAGTTCAACAGCCACAAGAAGCGAGCCTGAAGCTGCTCCCATCCTGTTCCAGCAATCCTAAATATTTAAATTGTTTAAATTGTTTTGTTTGGTCTTTTCTGACGTTTACACTTAAGTTCTGCTTATCTGTGGTTGTGTCAACCTTCATATAGACAAAGAACAGCTCTAGGGGGGAAGATAATCTTATTTTCACACTTTTAAAATCTTTTGAACGTCATTTCTTTTTACGGAAGTGGTCCTGGAAATTTAGTTTTTTGGGTCTGGAAAGTCATGGAAAATCCTGGAATTTTATATTTGACTTAGAGTGGGAACCCTTTATAAAATATTACGACTGCTTAGCATTAGCAACAAGCATTTATTAGCTCTGCACAGTTCCCACAAAAATAAAACGCCAGCAGTGAAAAGATTAAGGTCCAGCAAACATTTATTAAAAATAAAGACATAACCTCTTATGTCGGTCAGTTTTCTTTTCCTGCCCGAGTCAGACATGACGACTCTGAGCCAGCGAACAAAAGACCGGTCACCTCGTCAGCTGTTTCCCCGCTATCACCGCTTAGCAACCAACCTAGCAACAACAAGCAGGAAGCTACAGAAGGCGAGCCAATCACAGATAGCGAGGCTGTCCCCACCAATGACACGCCGTCTTTGAGAGAAGGAACTGCGGAAGGGGAAATTAACCCTTTGTTTCCCGAACGCTGTGCAGTTTCCCATTCAAATAGTGGTGTGGACATTTTAAACGTATCCAACTATTGGTATGGACACGTCCATAGCGTCCATACGCAATTTTACGCCGGTGGACTGAGCGGCCGGTTTCCTTATCGTTATTCAGGCAATAAAAGTCCGGCCCTGAAGCTGAAAGCGTGTCGGTCCTAATGCAGGACAGTGGAGCTGATCTGATTTATCTTTTTAAATGCTAGTTTTAAACTCTGAGGTCATTAACCACTTAACGCCTGTTGTCGCATATATGCTACAAACCGTTTGACTCGGTCAACCAGCTGAGATAGCATCTTTATTCCCCCAATGCCGGTTAGTCCATATTCACTACGGACCTAGGAACCTTCGACAAACGCTTGTTTCTAGTGGGACCGCAAAGTGACGGACTTAATTCCTGTTGCAGATTTATATGAATAAATATGTAAAAACATTGTTTTTTCTCTGTTATATTACTGTTTTTCACTGTTATATTACTGCGTTGTTGTTATCTTATTATTGAACATTATGCCTGTTGTCGCAAATTAGCAACATACCAAAGTTTCTATTTATTTTTTGTGCAAAAGTGAAATTAATAATCTCAGCATTATTTACCATCTACTTAAAGGCTAAAACACACACAAAACATTTTTTATATACAGCTATATAAATTCAGGCGTTAAGAGGTTAAATTGATGTAAAGTGCTTAATAAATAAAATATATTATTATTAAATGTAAATGTGCGGCTCCTCCTCCAGGTGAGCCCGGGCAGCTCTGGAGCTGTGATGAAGTACGGTTTCCCCTCACTGGCCAACATCAAGACCAGAGAGTCCTACGTCACGTCCTACGACCCGCGCACACGCACTGCATCATGGGTAATAGAGAGGCTGAACCCGGCGTCCCTGACGGGCTCCTCCGACAGGAAGTTCTGCGACTTCAAAGAAGACAGCAGGTGAGTCGAGAATACACCCAACTCCACCCGACAGGTGAGTCTCAGGTGAGTCTCTGTGGGCCAGGCTCCACCCGACAGGTGAGTCTCTGTGGGCCAGGCTCCACCCGACAGGTGAGTCTCAGGTGAGTCTCTGTGGGCCAGGCTCCACCCGACAGGTGAGTCTCTGTGGGCCAGGCTCCACCCGACAGGTGAGTCTCAGGTGAGCCAGGCTCCACCCGACAGGTGAGTCTCTGTGGGCCAGGCTCCACCCGA
Source organism: Odontesthes bonariensis (assembly GCF_027942865.1). Classification (NCBI taxonomy): domain Eukaryota; kingdom Metazoa; phylum Chordata; class Actinopteri; order Atheriniformes; family Atherinopsidae; genus Odontesthes; species Odontesthes bonariensis. The sequence goes on from NC_134511.1 coordinate 188,652, forward strand.
CAGGTGAGTCTCAGGTGAGTCTCTGTGGGCCAGGCTCCACCCGACAGGTGAGTCTCAGGTGAGTCTCAGGTGAGTCTCTGTGGGCCGGGCTCCACCCGACAGGTGAGTCTCAGGTGAGTCTCTGTGGGCCGGGCTCCACCCGACAGGTGAGTCTCTGTGGGCCAGGCTCCACCCGACAGGTGAGTCTCTGTGGGCCAGGCTCCACCTGACAGGTGAGTCTCTGTGGGCCGGGCTCCACCCGACAGGTGAGTCTCTGTGGGCCGGGCTCCACCCGACAGGTGAGTCTCAGGTGAGTCTCTGTGGGCCAGGCTCCACCCGACAGGTGAGTCTCAGGTGAGTCTCAGGTGAGTCTCTGTGGGCCAGGCTCCACCCGACAGGTGAGTCTCAGGTGAGTCTCTGTGGGCCAGGCTCCACCCGACAGGTGAGTCTCTGTGGGCCGGGCTCCACCCGACAGGTGAGTCTCTGTGGGCCGGGCTCCACCCGACAGGTGAGTCTCAGGTGAGTCTCTGTGGGCCGGGCTCCACCCGACAGGTGAGTCTCTGTGGGCCAGGCTCCACCCGACAGGTGAGTCTCAGGTGAGTCTCTGTGGGCCAGGCTCCACCCGACAGGTGAGTCTCAGGGGAGTCTCAGGTGAGCCAGGCTCCACCCGACAGGTGAGTCTCTGTGGGCCGGGCTCCACCCGACAGGTGAGTCTCAGGTGAGTCTCTGTGGGCCAGGCTCCACCCGACAGGTGAGTCTCTGTGGGCCGGGCTCCACCCGACAGGTGAGTCTCAGGTGAGTCTCTGTGGGCCGGGCTCCACCCGACAGGTGAGTCTCTGTGGGCCAGGCTCCACCCGACAGGTGAGTCTCTGTGGGCCGGGCTCCACCCGACAGGTGAGTCTCAGGTGAGTCTCTGTGGGCCAGGCTCCACCCGACAGGTGAGTCTCAGGTGAGTCTCAGGTGAGTCTCAGGTGAGCCAGGCTCCACCCGACAGGTGAGTCTCTGTGGGCCAGGCTCCACCCGACAGGTGAGTCTCAGGTGAGCCAGGCTCCACCCGACAGGTGAGTCTCTGTGGGCCAGGCTCCACCCGACAGGTGAGTCTCAGGTGAGTCTCTGTGGGCCAGGCTCCACCCGACAGGTGAGTCTCTGTGGGCCAGGCTCCACCCGACAGGTGAGTCTCAGGTGAGTCTCTGTGGGCCAGGCTCCACCCGACAGGTGAGTCTCAGGTGAGTCTCAGGTGAGTCTCAGGTGAGTCTCAGGTGAGTCTCAGGTGAGTCTCAGGTGAGCCAGAATGGCCTCTCAGGCGGTTCTGATGATGGTTTTTCTTCTCCAGCGTCCACGTTCTCCACCGGGCGACCAACGCTGACTACAGGGGGAGTGGCTTCGACCGAGGTCACCTGGCTGCTGCAGCCAATCACAAGTGGAGTCAGAAGGCCATGGAGGACACCTTCTACCTGAGCAACGTGGCTCCACAGGTGATGTTCACACATCAGGTTCAACTCCAGGTTGAACTCCAGGTTCAACTCCAGGTTCAACTCCAGGTTTAACTCCAGAGGTTCGTTTCACAAAGGTTTAGTGAAAACTCTGAGTTTATTAACCCTGAAATGAGGGAAACTCTGAGTTTATTAACCCTGAAATAAGAGAAACTCTGAGTTTATTAACCCTGAAATGAGAGAAACTCTGAGTTTATTAACCCTGAAATGAGAGAAACTCTGAGTTTATTAACCTGAAATGAGTAAACTTTAGCAACATTTGAAACATTTTCAGGTGAGAAAGTAGTCGTTTAGATCCCCAACGTGTTGAAAACCTGACAAAATACCGGCTATTTACAATTTTGTTCCCACGAATTCGGCGCTACTAAAGCTAGCCGCAGTGAGCTAACGCACTTCCGGTTATTTTCACAAAATAAAATACCCGTTGCCTTTTATCACAGGGAAAGCCATTACCATACAATTGGTGCTTTTGTTTTGAAAACAGGAAGTGAACCTACCCTCGTTGTAGCTAGCTTGAAACTGCCGTTTTGACAGGAAATGACGATCGGCGACGTCACGTTACGTTGCATCTTGGGTAGTTTGAGTATGAGTAGTAACCTCATGATGCATACCCAACATTTAGAGAATCTAGTATGCATCCAGGAACTTAAAAAAGTTAAAGTTAGTAGGAGTAGTAGGAGTAGTATGCGGTTTCGAACACAGCCTCAGAGTTTGTTGAAGCTGCTTTGTGAAACGGACCCCAGGTGTGTGTTGCAGAAACACACCGTATTGTGATAAGGTTGACCTTATAATTGGTCAACAGGACTGAAGTCCTGCCCCTGAGCGGTTCTGATTGGTTCTGCTGCCTGAACAGTGTCTCTGTGTCCAGAACCCTCACCTGAACCAGAACACCTGGAACAACCTGGAGAAGCTGTGCCGCTCCCTCACCAAACGCTACCTGAACGTCTACGTCTGCACCGGCCCGCTCTACCTGCCCAGGTGAGTTCCAGGTGAGTTCCCCCCATTGGTCGGTGACCGGCCCAGAGGATGACATCATCAGGTGCGTTTGCGTTTCAGACCCGAGGCCGACGGGAAACTCTACGTTCGCTATCAGGTTATCGGGAAAAACCACGTTGCCGTGCCGACGCACTTCTTCAAGGTAGGCCCCGCCCGTGTGATTGATGACGTCACCGCTGCCAGGTGTGTGTCAGCTGACTCCACCGGTCTGTGTCCCCAGGTGCTGATCCTGGAGCAGGCGGACGGCCGGGGGGTGGAGCTCCGCTCCTACGTGTTACCCAACGAACCAATCGATGACAAGGTTCCTCTGGAGCGTTTCCTGGTTCCCATAGAAACCATCGAACGGGCGTCGGGGTTCCTGTTCGTGCCCAACATCCTGAAGAGGTCGGGCAGCCTGCTCAGCATCAGCGAGAAATGAACTACAGTACCCACAATGCCCTGCGGCTCAGAGATGGATGTCACCTGGAAGCTTTATTATTGATCACCTGTTCAAAGTGTTGAACTAATAAATGATTGATTGATATCGTTTCCCATTATTGATCCACGGTTTGAATTAAACTCATTATTGGTTTGAGATAAATCAGTGACCGATCGATAATGTTATTGATCGGTGCGGGTGTTACAGAAGCAGCTCAGACTGAAAATGTACAAAACTTTATAACAAACATCAATGACTGATCAATAAACCAATAACTGATCAATAAGCCGATCAGCTGTTGTCCACTACGTCCTCATCGTCGAAGACGGCGTTGGAGAAGATGTCCGACAGGTGATACCTGTCCTCCACCTGCTGCACCCGATGCTCCGCCCTCCCCCTCTGCACGCTCAGCTTCACCTTCAGGACGGGGACCACATGTCGGTGCAGGAAGTCGATGATCTCTGAGGAGGAGAGGGGCAGTCAGAGCCTGAAACACCTGAAATATACCTGAACCACACCCGAAATACCTGACACACCTGTACAACAAATGTACAACCCCTGAACCACACCTGTAACACCTTTAACACACCTGTAACACCTGTACAACACCTGACACACCTGTACAACACCTTTAACACCCCTGAAACACACCTGTAACACCTGTACAACACCTTTAACACACCTGAAACACACCTGTAACACCTTTAACACACCTGTACAACACCTGAAACACCTGTACAACACCTTTAACACACCTGAAACACCTCTACCACACCTGAAACACCTGGACCACACCTGAAACACCTGTGCAACACCGGAAACACATGTACAACCCCTGAAAGACCTGTACCACACCTGTACCACACTTGACACACCTGAAACACCTGTACCACACCTGTACAACACCTGAAATACCTGTGAAACACCTCTACCACACCTGAAACACCTGTACAACACCTGTACAACACCTGTGCAACACCGGAAACACATGTACAACCCCTGAAAGACCTGTACCACACCTGAAACACCTGTACAACACCTTTAACACACCTGTACAACACCTGAAACACCTGTACAACACCTTTAACACACCTGAAACACCTCTACCACACCTGAAACACCTGGACCACACCTGAAACACCTGTGCAACACCGGAAACACATGTACAACCCCTGAAAGACCTGTACCACACCTGTACCACACTTGACACACCTGAAACACCTGTACCACACCTGTACAACACCTGAAATACCTGTAAAACACCTCTACCACACCTGAAACACCTGTACAACACCTGTACAACACCTGTGCAACACCGGAAACACATGTACAACCCCTGAAAGACCTGTACCACACCTGTACAACACCTGAAACACACCTGACACACCTGAAACACCTGTACAACACCTGTACCACACCTGAAACACCTGTACCACACCTGAAACACCTGTACAACACCTGTACCACACCTGAAACGCCTGTACAACACCGGAAACACCTGTACAACCCCTGAAAGACCTGTACCACACCTGTAACACCTGTACAACACCTGAAACACCTGTACCACACCTGAAACACCTGTACCACACCTGAAACACCTGTACCACACCTGTAACACCTGTACAACACCTGTAACACCTGTACAACACCTGAAACACCTGTACCACACCTGTACCACACCTGAAACACCTGTACAACACCTGAAACACCTGTACCACACCTGAAACACCTGTACCACACCTGAAACATCTGTACAACACCTGTACCACACCTGAAACACTTGTACAACACCTGACACACATGAAACACCTGTACAACACCTGAAACACCTGTACCACACCTGAAACATCTGTACAACACCTGTACCACACCTGAAACACTTGTACAACACCTGACACACGTACAACACCTGACACACCTGTACCACACCTCAGCTCCTGATTGGTCGACAGCTTAATCGCATACTCTTAATACTCTGTAATATTCTGTAGAACTATGTTGTACTCTGTAGTATTCTGTAGTACTGTAGTATTCTGTAGTACTGAAGTATTCTGTAGTACTGTGTAGTACTGAAGTATTCTGTAGTACTGTACTCACCTCCATAGGACAAACTGTTCCAGTGTGGAACTTTGGAAACTTTCAGTGTGTGAAACATCTTCTGAGCAGAAACGCGGGTCATCTTCCTGCAACACAACCAGTCAGTCCGTAAGTAATACTGTGGTAGTACTGTAGTAGTACTATAGTAGTACTGTGGTAATACTGTATTAATACTGTGGTAGTACTGTGGTAATACTGTATTAATACTGTGGTAGTACTGTAGTACTACTGTGGTAATACTGTATTAATACTGTGGTAGTACTGTAGTACTACTGTGGTAATACTGTATTAATACTGTAGTAATACTGTGGTAATACTGTATTAATACTGTAGTACTACTGTGGTAATACTGTATTAATACTGTGGTAGTACTGTGGTAATATTGTAGTAATATTGTGGTAGTACTGTAGTAGTACTATAGTAGTACTGTGGTAATTCTGTATTAATACTGTGGTAGTACTGTAGTAATACTGTAGTAATATTGTGGTAGTACTGTAGTAGTACTATAGTAGTACTGTGGTAATTCTGTATTAATACTGTGGTAGTACTGTAGTAATACTGTAGTAATATTGTGGTAGTACTGTAGTAGTAGTACTATAGTAGTACTGTCAGATGAACTCACCCCAACGCCTGAGAAACTTCATCCCACTCCATGTCTGCGATGTCGTCCACAGACTTTTGGTACAACCTGAAACACAGAACTGGTTTATCAGCAGGAACTGGTTTATCAGCAGGAACTGGTTTATCAGCAGGAACTGGTTTATCAGCGGGAACTGGTTTATCAGCGGGAACTGGTTTATCAGCAGGAACTGGTTTATCAGCAGGAACTGGTTTATCAGCAGGAACTGGTTTATCAGCGGGAACTGGTTTATCAGCAGGAACTGGTTTATCAGAGGGAACTGGTTTATCAGCGGGAACTGGTTTATCAGCAGGAACTGGTTTATCAGCGGGAACTGGTTTATCAGCGGGAACTGGTTTGTCAGCGGGAACTGGTTTGTCAGCGGGAACTGGTTTATCAGCGGGAACTGGTTTATCAGCGGGAACTGGTTTATCAGCGGGAACTGGTTTATCAGCAGGAACTGGTTTATCAGCAGGAACTGGTTTATCAGCGGGAACTGGTTTGTCAGCGGGAACTGGTTTGTCAGCGGGAACTGGTTTATCAGCGGGAACTGGTTTATCAGCAGGAACTGGTTTATCAGAGGGAACTGGTTTATCAGCGGGAACTGGTTTGTCAGCGGGAACTGGTTTATCAGCGGGAACTGGTTTATCAGCGGGAACTGGTTTATCAGCGGGAACTGGTTTATCAGCAGGAACTGGTTTATCAGCAGGAACTGGTTTATCAGCAGGAACTGGTTTATCAGCGGGAACTGGTTTGTCAGCGGGAACTGGTTTGTCAGCGGGAACTGGTTTATCAGCGGGAACTGGTTTATCAGCGGGAACTGGTTTATCAGCAGGAACTGGTTTGTCAGCAGGAACTGGTTTATCAGCAGGAACTGGTTTATCAGCAGGAACTGGTTTATCAGAGGGAACTGGTTTATCAGCGGGAACTGGTTTATCAGCAGGAACTGGTTTATCAGAGGGAACTGGTTTATCAGCGGGAACTGGTTTATCAGCAGGAACTGGTTTATCAGCAGGAACTGGTTTATCAGAGGGAACTGGTTTATCAGCGGGAACTGGTTTATCAGCAGGAACTGGTTTATCAGCGGGAACTGGTTTATCAGCGGGAACTGGTTTATCAGCGGGAACTGGTTTGTCAGCGGGAACTGGTTTGTCAGCGGGAACTGGTTTATCAGCGGGAACTGGTTTATCAGCGGGAACTGGTTTATCAGCGGGAACTGGTTTATCAGCAGGAACTGGTTTATCAGCGGGAACTGGTTTATCAGCGGGAACTGGTTTGTCAGCGGGAACTGGTTTGTCAGCGGGAACTGGTTTATCAGCGGGAACTGGTTTATCAGCGGGAACTGGTTTGTCAGCGGGAACTGGTTTATCAGCGGGAACTGGTTTATCAGCGGAACTGGTTTGTCAGCGGGAACTGGTTTATCAGCGGGAACTGGTTTATCAGCGGGAACTGGTTTATCAGCAGGAACTGGTTTGTCAGCGGGAACTGGTTTATCAGCGGGAACTGGTTTGTCAGCGGGAACTGGTTTATCAGCGGGAACTGGTTTATCAGCAGGAACTGGTTTGTCAGCGGGAACTGGTTTATCAGCGGGAACTGGTTTGTCAGCGGGAACTGGTTTATCAGCAGGAACTGGTTTATCAGCAGGAACTGGTTTGTCAGCAGGAACTGGTTTATCAGCGGGAACTGGTTTGTCAGCGGGAACTGGTTTATCAGCGGGAACTGGTTTATCAGCGGGAACTGGTTTATCAGCAGGAACTGGTTTATCAGCGGGAACTGGTTTATCAGCGGGAACTGGTTTGTCAGCGGGAACTGGTTTGTCAGAGGGAACTGGTTTGTCAGAGGGAACTGGTTTGTCAGAGGGAACTGGTTTGTCAGAGGGAACTGGTTTGTCAGCGGGAACTGGTTTATCAGCGGGAACTGGTTTATCAGCAGGAACTGGTTTATCAGAGGGAACTGGTTTGTCAGCGGGAACTGGTTTATCAGCGGGAACTGGTTTATCAGCAGGAACTGGTTTATCAGCGGGAACTGGTTTATCAGCGGGAACTGGTTTATCAGCGGGAACTGGTTTATCAGAGGGAACTGGTTTATCAGCAGGAACTGGTTTATCAGCGGGAACTGGTTTATCAGAGGGAACTGGTTTATCAGCAGGAACTGGTTTATCAGCGGGAACTGGTTTATCAGCGGGAACTGGTTTATCAGCGGGAACTGGTTTATCAGCGGGAACTGGTTTATCAGCGGGAACTGGTTTATCAGCGGGAACTGGTTTATCAGCAGGAACTGGTTTGTCAGCGGGAACTGGTTTATCAGCAGGAACTGGTTTATCAGCAGGAACTGGTTTATCAGCAGGAACTGGTTTATCAGCAGGAACTGGTTTATCAGCAGGAACTGGTTTATCAGAGTTCTCAGAGTTTTTATCCCAGTTAGTGCTGAGTACAGATGAAGTGGCGTTCCTCTAATTTAGAAGAGTCTCAGTTAGTCTGGAAAGATAATTTAATAACGTATAAGAAAGCCCTTCGTAAAGCTAGAACTGCTTATTATTCATCATTGATAGAAGAGAATAAGAACAATCCCAGGTTTCTCTTCAGCACTGTAGCCAGTCTGACTAAGAGTCCGAGCTCTGCTGAGCCAGGTATTCCTTTAACTCTCAGCAGTGATGATTTCATGAGCTTCTTTATTAATAAAATTGTTTCTATCAGAGAGAAGATTGATGGAGTCCTTCCCACTATTATCAGTGATGTATCACCAAGTACAGCAGCTTTAGAAGTATCTTTAGAACCTGATTTATATTTAGACGGCTTCTGCACCGGAAAAAAAGTCTTACCAAGTATATTTGTCTTATTTCTAGTCAAAATATCTCATTACACTTAATATCAGACACAACTGCCTAACAAGCACCATTTCAGCCAGATATAGGGACTTGTTTGAAGACAATACATCTGGAATATCTTGTTCAATGAAAAAGTCTTGAAAACAAATTGTTTTGAGTCACATATCACATGAAACAAGCTTTTTTTGACATTTGAGGTTTTTAAGCTAATTTCAAGATCACTTTTATCTCAAAAGTCCTAAATATCACATCTTATTTCAAGAAATCTTGACAAGCCGATTTTCACTAGTTCCATTGGCCGATTTTTTGCTTATTTCAAACAAAAACGTCTTTTATTTGTTGTTTTTTTACTTATTTTTGGAGGGGCATTTTTTCCAGTGTGTCCAGTTGATTTCTCTGAGCTAATAGCAGCAATAGTCTCTGCTAAACCATCAACTTGTGTTTGAGACCCAATCCCAACCAGACTGTTGAAGGAGGTCGAGTTTGAATAATCTCTACCTGTAAGACCAGGCCTAAAACTTTCCTTTCTGATAAAGCTTATAGTCAGGGATGGCTCAGGTGAGCCTGGAACATCCCATAGTTCTGCTGCTATAGGCCCAGCTGGGGGAGCTCCCATGATGCACCTCACCTCTCATCGTCGTCTTGTGCACGCTCAGGATGGGGGACAGGATCAAAGAAAAGTTTTGATTCGATCCTTAGCTAGGCTACTTTGGGACTGTATCTGTGTGCTGAAGTACCTTGAAATGACATTTGTTGGGATTTGGGGCTACATAAATAAACTGAATTTAATTTAGTTGAACCGTCTGGCTATCATGAACCATAGTTCTGTATCAGAAACCGGTTTGGCCGCCCACAGCAGTTCGGACATGTTGGACTTTGGTCATGTGATCTTACATGTTGATGAGGCAGATTTTCTCCTCGATTGCTTCAGGTGCTCGACCGGGGACGTCGGTGGTGGAGTTCAGTCTCTTCTGCAGGATGCTGAACCTGAAACACAGGAAACATCTTCTCATGAACTGCTGAGGAAACATCTTCTCATGAACTGCTGAGGAAACATCACATTCTGAGGAAACATCACATTCTGAGGAACTTCTGAGGAAACATCTTCTCATGAACTTCTGAGGAAACATCACATTCTGAGGAAACATCACATTCTGAGGAACTTCTGAGGAAACATCACATTCTGAGGAACTTCTGAGGAAACATCACATTCTGAGGAAACATCTTCTCATGAACTTCTGAGGAAACATCACATTCTGAGGAACTGCTGAGGAAACATCACATTCTGAGGAAACATCACATTCTGAGGAAACATCACATTCTGAGGAACTGCTGAGGAAACATCACATTCTGAGGAAACATCTTCTCATGAACTTCTGAGGAAACATCACATTCTGAGGAACTTCTGAGGAAACATCACATTCTGAGGAACTTCTGAGGAAACATCACATTCTGAGGAAACATCTTCTCATGAACTGCTGAGGAAACATCACATTCTGAGGAAACATCACATTCTGAGGAAACATCTTCTCATGAACTTCTGAGGAAACATCACATTCTGAGGAAACATCACATTCTGAGGAACTGCTGAGGAAACATCACATTCTGAGGAACTTCTGAGGAAACGTCACATTCTGAGGAAACATCTTCTCATGAACTGCTGAGGAAACATCACATTCTGAGGAAACATCACATTCTGAGGAAACATCACATTCTGAGGAAACATCTTCTCATGAACTTCTGAGGAAACATCACATTCTGAGGAAACATCACATTCTGAGGAACTGCTGAGGAAACATCACATTCTGAGGAACTTCTGAGGAAACATCTTCTCATGAACTGCTGAGGAAACATCACATTCTGAGGAAACATCACATTCTGAGGAACTTATGAGGAAACATCACATTCTGAGGAACTTCTGAGGAAACATCACATTCTGAGGAACTTCTGAGGAAACATCACATTCTGAGGAAACATCTTCTCATGAACTTCTGAGGAAACATCACATTCTGAGGAAACATCACATTCTGAGGAAACATCACATTCTGAGGAACTGCTGAGGAAACATCACATTCTGAGGAACTTCTGAGGAAACATCACATTCTGAGGAAACATCTTCTCATGAACTGCTGAGGAAACATCACATTCTGAGGAAACATCACATTCTGAGGAACTGCTGAGGAAACATCACATTCTGAGGAACTTCTGAGGAAACATCACATTCTGAGGAAACATCTTCTCATGAACTGCTGAGGAAACATCACATTCTGAGGAAACATCACATTCTGAGGAACTTCTGAGGAAACATCACATTCTGAGGAACTTCTGAGGAAACATCACATTCTGAGGAAACATCTTCTCATGAACTTCTGAGGAAACATCACATTCTGAGGAAACATCTTCTCATGAACTTCTGAGGAAACATCACATTCTGAGGAAACATCACATTCTGAGGAACTGCTGAGGAAACATCACATTCTGAGGAAACATCTTCTCATGAACTTCTGAGGAAACATCACATTCTGAGGAAACATCACATTCTGAGGAACTGCTGAGGAAACATCACATTCTGAGGAACTGCTGAGGAAACATCACATTCTGAGGAAACATCACATTCTGAGGAAACATCTTCTCATGAACTGCTGAGGAAACATCTTCTCATGAACTGCTGAGGAAACATCTTCTCATGAACTGCTGAGGAAACATCTTCTCCTGAACTGCTGAGGAAACATCACATTCTGAGGAAACATCACATTCTGAGGAAACATCACATTCTGAGGAACTGCTGACGAAACATCACATTCTGAGGAAACATCACATTCTGAGGAACTGCTGAGGAAACATCACATTCTGAGGAAACATCTTCTCATGAACTGCTGAGGAAACATCACATTCTGAGGAAACATCACATTCTGAGGAAACATCACATTCTGAGGAACTGCTGACGAAACATCACATTCTGAGGAAACATCACATTCTGAGGAACTGCTGAGGAAACATCACATTCTGAGGAAACATCACATTCTGAGGAAACATCACATTCTGAGGAAACATCACATTCTGAGGAACTGCTGAGGAAACATCACATTCTGAGGAACTGCTGAGGAAACATCACATTCTGAGGAAACATCTTCTCATGAACTTCTGAGGAAACATCACATTCTGAGGAAACATCTTCTCATGAACTTCTGAGGAAACATCACATTCTGAGGAAACATCTTCTCATGAACTTCTGAGGAAACATCACATTCTGAGGAACTGCTGAGGAAACATCACATTCTGAGGAAACATCTTCTCATGAACTGCTGAGGAAACATCTTCTCATGAACTGCTGAGGAAACATCACATTCTGAGGAAACATCACATTCTGAGGAAACATCACATTCTGAGGAAACATCTTCTCATGAACTGCTGAGGAAACATCACATTCTGAGGAAACATCACATTCTGAGGAAACATCTTCTCATGAACTTCTGAGGAAACATCACATTCTGAGGAACTGCTGACGAAACATCACATTCTGAGGAAACATCACATTCTGAGGAACTGCTGAGGAAACATCACATTCTGAGGAAACATCACATTCTGAGGAAACATCACATTCTGAGGAACTGCTGAGGAAACATCACATTCTGAGGAACTGCTGAGGAAACATCACATTCTGAGGAAACATCTTCTCATGAACTTCTGAGGAAACATCACATTCTGAGGAAACATCTTCTCATGAACTTCTGAGGAAACATCACATTCTGAGGAAACATCTTCTCATGAACTTCTGAGGAAACATCACATTCTGAGGAAACATCTTCTCATGAACGTCTGAGGAAACATCACATTCTGAGGAACTGCTGAGGAAACATCACATTCTGAGGAACTGCTGAGGAAACATCACATTCTGAGGAACTTCTGAGGAAACATCACATTCTGAGGAAACATCTTCTCATGAACTGCTGAGGAAACATCACATTCTGAGGAACTTCTGAGGAAACATCACATTCTGAGGAACTTCTGAGGAAACATCACATTCTGAGGAAACATCTTCTCATGAACTGCTGAGGAAACATCACATTCTGAGGAACTTCTGAGGAAACATCACATTCTGAGGAAACATCTTCTCATGAACTTCTGAGGAAACATCACATTCTGAGGAAACATCACATTCTGAGGAAACATCACATTCTGAGGAAACATCACATTCTGAGGAACTGCTGAGGAAACATCACATTCTGAGGAAACATCACATTCTGAGGAACTGCTGAGGAAACATCACATTCTGAGGAACTGCTGAGGAAACATCACATTCTGAGGAAACATCACATTCTGAGGAACTGCTGAGGAAACATCACATTCTGAGGAAACATCACATTCTGAGGAAACATCTTCTCATGAACTGCTGAGGAAACATCTTCTCATGAACTGCTGAGGAAACATCTTCTCATGAACTGCTGAGGAAACATCACATTCTGAGGAAACATCACATTCTGAGGAAACATCACATTCTGAGGAACTGCTGAGGAAACATCACATTCTGAGGAAACATCACATTCTGAGGAACTGCTGAGGAAACATCACATTCTGAGGAAACATCACATTCTGAGGAAACATCACATTCTGAGGAAACATCACATTCTGAGGAAACATCACATTCTGAGGAAACATCACATTCTGAGGAACTGCTGAGGAAACATCACATTCTGAGGAAACATCACATTCTGAGGAACGGCTGAGGAAACATCACATTCTGAGGAAACATCTTCTCATGAACTTCTGAGGAAACATCACATTCTGAGGAAACATCTTCTCATGAACTTCTGAGGAAACATCACATTCTGAGGAAACATCTTCTCATGAACTTCTGAGGAAACATCACATTCTGAGGAAACATCTTCTCATGAACTGCTGAGGAAACATCTTCTCATGAACTGCTGAGGAAACATCTTCTCATGAACTGCTGAGGAAACATCTTCTCATGAACTGCTGAGGAAACATCACATTCTGAGGAAACATCACATTCTGAGGAAACATCACATTCTGAGGAACTGCTGAGGAAACATCACATTCTGAGGAAACATCACATTCTGAGGAACTGCTGAGGAAACATCACATTCTGAGGAAACATCACATTCTGAGGAAACATCACATTCTGAGGAAACATCACATTCTGAGGAACTGCTGAGGAAACATCACATTCTGAGGAAACATCACATTCTGAGGAAACATCACATTCTGAGGAACGGCTGAGGAAACATCACATTCTGAGGAAACATCTTCTCATGAACTTCTGAGGAAACATCACATTCTGAGGAAACATCACATTCTGAGGAACTGCTGAGGAAACATCACATTCTGAGGAACTTCTGAGGAAACATCACATTCTGAGGAAACATCTTCTCATGAACTTCTGAGGAAACATCACATTCTGAGGAAACATCTTCTCATGAACTTCTGAGGAAACATCACATTCTGAGGAAACATCTTCTCATGAACTGCTGAGGAAACATCTTCTCATGAACTGCTGAGGAAACATCTTCTCATGAACTGCTGAGGAAACATCTTCTCATGAACTGCTGAGGAAACATCACATTCTGAGGAACTTCTGAGGAAACATCACATTCTGAGGAACTTCTGAGGAAACATCACATTCTGAGGAACTGCTGAGGAAACATCACATTCTGAGGAAACATCTTCTCATGAACTGCTGAGGAAACATCTTCTCATGAACTGCTGAGGAAACATCTTCTCATGAACTGCTGAGGAAACATCTTCTCATGAACTGCTGAGGAAACATCACATTCTGAGGAACTTCTGAGGAAACATCACATTCTGAGGAAACATCTTCTCATGAACTTCTGAGGAAACATCACATTCTGAGGAAACATCACATTCTGAGGAACTTCTGAGGAAACATCACATTCTGAGGAAACATCACATTCTGAGGAAACATCACATTCTGAGGAAACATCACATTCTGAGGAACTGCTGAGGAAACATCACATTCTGAGGAACTGCTGAGGTTCTCAGGCTTCCAGGAACACTGATGATGATCTCCTCTTAGCCTCTGATAGCGGACTTGTGTCTGTGCTTGTCCTGTTGGATCTCAGTGCTGCATTTGATACGGTCGATCACAGTATCTTATTACACAGACTTGAACATGTTATTGGGATTAAAGGAACTGCATTAGGCTGGTTTAAGTCATATTTATCTGATAGATTTCAGTTTGTTCTTGTAAATAAAGAATCTTCCTCACACACCAGAGTAAGTCATGGAGTTCCCCAGGGTTCTGTGCTTGGACCGATTCTTTTCACTTTATACATGCTTCCATTAGGTAACATTATTAGACAGCATGGCATAAATTTCCATTGCTATGCTGATGATACTCAGCTGTACTTATCTATAAAACCAGATGAAACCAATAGGTTGGTCAGACTACAAGCATGTCTTAAAGACATAAAGAGCCTTCAGTTATCAGGCCCCTCTCTGTGGAACCAGCTGCCAGTTTGGGAGGCAGAGCCTTCAGTTATCAGGCCCCTCTCTGTGGAACCAGCTGCCAGTTTGGGAGGCAGAGCCTTCAGTTATCAGGCCCCTCTCTGTGGAACCAGCTGCCAGTTTGGGAGGCAGAGCCTTCAGTTATCAGGCCCCTCTCTGTGGAACCAGCTGCCAGTTTGGGAGGCAGAGCCTTCAGTTATCAGGCCCCTCTCTGTGGAACCAGCTGCCAGTTTGGGAGGCAGAGCCTTCAGTTATCAGGCCCCTCTCTGTGGAACCGGCTGCCAGTTTGGGAGGCAGAGCCTTCAGTTATCAGGCCCCTCTCTGTGGAAGCAGCTGCCAGTTTGGGAGGCGGAGCCTTCAGTTATCAGGCCCCTCTCTGTGGAACCAGCTGCCAGTTTGGGAGGCGGAGCCTTCAGTTATCAGGCCCCTCTCTGTGGAACCAGCTGCCAGTTTGGGAGGCAGAGCCTTCAGTTATCAGGCCCCTCTCTGTGGGACCAGCTGCCAGTTTGGGAGGCAGAGCCTTCAGTTATCAGGCCCCTCTCTGTGGGACCAGCTGCCAGTTTGGGAGGCAGAGCCTTCAGTTATCAGGCCCCTCTCTGTGGGACCAGCTGCCAGTTTGGGAGGCAGAGCCTTCAGTTATCAGGCCCCTCTCTGTGGAACCAGCTGCCAGTTTGGGAGGCAGAGCCTTCAGTTATCAGGCCCCTCTCTGTGGAACCAGCTGCCAGTTTGGGAGGCAGAGCCTTCAGTTATCAGGCCCCTCTCTGTGGAACCAGCTGCCAGTTTGGGAGGCAGAGCCTTCAGTTATCAGGCCCCTCTCTGTGGAACCAGCTGCCAGTTTGGGAGGCAGAGCCTTCAGTTATCAGGCCCCTCTCTGTGGAACCAGCTGCCAGTTTGGGAGGCGGAGCCTTCAGTTATCAGGCCCCTCTCTGCGGGACCAGCTGCCAGTTTGGGAGGCAGAGCCTTCAGTTATCAGGCCCCTCTCTGCGGAACCAGCTGCCAGTTTGGGAGGCAGAGCCTTCAGTTATCAGGCCCCTCTCTGTGGAACCAGCTGCCAGTTTGGGAGGCAGAGCCTTCAGTTATCAGGCCCCTCTCTGTGGAACCAGCTGCCAGTAAATGTCCGGGAAGCAGACACCCTTTCCACTTTTAAGACCAGGCTTATAACTTTCCTTTTTTATAAAGCTTATAGTTAGGGATGGCTCAGGTGATCCTGAAACATCCCATAGTTAAGCTGCTATAGGCCCAGCCTGCTGGGGGGCCTCATCTGACACACCTTTCCTCACTTTACTCTCTTTATGTATATGTGATATTATTGTGGTCATTAACTCGTGTTTCCCTGTTCCAACAGATATCCTTTGAATGGTGTTACAGTGCCGCCCTCCTTGCCCCCCCCCCCCTTTCTGTCTTCTCAAAGCCCAGCTGGTCGAGGCGGATGGCCACCCTTCCTGAGTCTGGTTCTGCCAGAGGTTTCTTCCTGTTCAAAGGGAGTCGTTTCTCTCCACAGTCGCCTCAGGCACGCTCAGGCCGGGAGATTGGACCGAAAAACAAAAAGTTTTCAGTGCAATCTGTTGGTTTCCTTAGCTAGGAAACTGTTTTTGAATTGGCTCTATATGAACGAATTGGATTATTTTATGAATAATTATGATTACAATGAATTGAATTCCAATTGGCTTGAATTGGACTTTATTATCTAAGTGCCTTGAGAAGACATTTGTTGTATAAATAAAAATGAAATGAATTGAATTGAATTGAATTGATGGAGGGAACATTGATACTGACCACTTCAGACGACACTGCACCCAGTTCCTGGTCTCCACCTTCTGGCTGATCTCCCTCCAGGGCAGGTTCTTGCTCAGCTGTTCTCGGGTCAGACCGGAACCGGCCGGGCGCTGAACTCGGGTCTGCAGGTGAGCCCGGAGAGCGTCTTTCAGCCGGAGTTCTTCATCCATGCTCCAGAGGCCGCGAGTTCCCGCTGGACAAGAAGGGAGGGGTCACAGGTCAGGTTCTGGTTCTGAGGGTTCTAAGGGTTCTGAAGGTTCTAAGGGTTCTGAGGGTTCTGAGGGTTCTGAAGGTTCTAAGGGTTCTGATTCTGAGGGTTCTGAAGGTTCTAAGGGTTCTGGTTCTGAGGGTTCTAAAGGTTCTGAAGGTTCTAAGGGTTCTGGTTCTGAGGGTTCTGAGGGTTCTGAAGGTTCTAAGGGTTCTGGTTCTGAGGGTTCTAAAGGTTCTGAAGGTTCTAAGGGTTCTGGTTCTGAAGGTTCTAAGGGTTCTAAAGGTTCTGAGGGTTCTAAGGGTTCTGAATGTTCTGAGGGTTCTGAAGGTTCTAAGGGTTCTGGTTCTGAGGGTTCTGAGGGTTCTGAAGGTTCTAAGGGTTCTGGTTCTGAGGGTTCTGAGGGTTCTGAAGGTTCTAAGGGTTCTGGTTCTGAGGGTTCTAAAGGTTCTGAAGGTTCTAAGGGTTCGGGTTCTGAGGGTTCTGAGGGTTCTGAAGGTTCTAAGGGTTCTGAAGGTTCTGAGGGTTCTAAAGGTTCTGAGGGTTCTAAGGGTTCTGAATGTTCTGAGGGTTCTGAAGGTTCTAAGGGTTCTGAAGGTTTTGAGGGTTCTGAAGGTTCTGAGGGCTCTGAAGGTTCTGAAGGTTTTGAGGGTTCTGAAGGTTCTGAGGGTTCTAAAGGTTCTAAAGATTCTAAAGGTTCTGAAGGTTCTGAGGGTTCTGAAGGTTCTAAAGGTTCTGAAGGTTCTGAAGGTTCTGAGTGTTCTAAAGGTTCTAAAGGTTCTGAAGGTTCTGAAGGTTCTGAAGGTTCTAAAGGTTATGAAGGTTCTGAGGGTTCTGAGGGTTCTGAGGTTCTGAAGGTTCTGAGTGTTCTAAAGGTTCTAAAGGTTATGAAGGTTCTGAGGGTTCTGAGGGTTCTGAGGTTATGAAGGTTCTGAGGGTTCTGAGGGTTCTGAGGTTATGAAGGTTCTGAAGGTTCTGAGGGTTCTAAAGGTTCTAAAGATTCTAAAGGTTCTGAAGGTTCTGAGGGTTCTGAAGGTTCTAAAGGTTCTGAAGGTTCTGAAGGTTCTGAAGGTTCTGAGTGTTCTAAAGGTTCTAAAGGTTATGAAGGTTCTGAAGGTTCTGAAGGTTCTAAAGGTTATGAAGGTTCTGAGGGTTCTGAGGGTTCTGAGGTTCTGAAGGTTCTGAGTGTTCTAAAGGTTCTAAAGGTTATGAAGGTTCTGAGGGTTCTGAGGGTTCTGAGGTTATGAAGGTTCTGAGGGTTCTGAGGGTTCTGAGGTTATGAAGGTTCTGAGGGTTCTGAGGGTTCTGAGGTTATGAAGGTTCTGAGGGTTCTGAGGTTATGAAGGTTCTGAGGGTTCTGAGGGTTCTGAGGTTATGAAGGTTCTGAGGGTTCTGAGGGTTCTGAAGGTTCTGAGTGTTCTAAAGGTTCTAAAGGTTATGAAGGTTCTGAGGGTTCTGAGGTTCTGAAGGTTCTGAGGGTTCTGAGGTTCTAAAGGTTCTGAGGGTTCTGAGGTCAGGGCCTTACTGATGCAGGCGAAGCGTTTCTCCAATGCGTAAATGCTGCGGTCCATCTTCTCTGAAATAACTTTCCAGTTGTTCCCGTGCAGCGTCTGCAGCGTCGTCAGGGAGTGGACCTCCTCCTCCGAGAACCTGGAGGAACACCGCGTTATACAGGGTTCCATAAAGTTCTACAGGGTTCTATAAAGTTCTACAGGGTCCTATGGGGTTCTATAAATTTCTACAGGGTTCCATAAAGTTCTACAGGGTTCCATAAAGTTCTACAGGGTCCTACGGGGTTCTATAAAGTTCTATGGGGTTCCATAAAGTTCTACAGGGTTCTATAAAGTTCTACAGGGTCCTACGGGGTTCTATAAAGTTCTATGGGGTTCTATAAAGTTCTACAGGGTTCCATAAAGTTCTACAGGGTTCCATAAAGTTCTACAGGGTCCTACGGGGTTCTATAAAGTTCTATGGGGTTCTATAAAGTTCTACAGGGTCCTATGGGGTTCTATAAAGTTCTACAGGGTTCCATAAAGTTCTACAGGGTTCTATAAAGTTCTACAGGGTCCTATGGGGTTCTATAAAGTTCTACAGGGTTCCATAAAGTTCTACAGGGTCCTACGGGGTTCTATAAAGTTCTACAGGGTTCCATAAAGTTCTACAGGGTTCCATAAAGTTCTACAGGGTCCTACGGGGTTCTATAAAGTTCTACAGGGTTCCATAAAGTTCTACAGGGTCCTACGGGGTTCTATAAAGTTCTACAGGGTTCCATAAAGTTCTACAGGGTCCTACGGGGTTCTATAAAGTTCTACAGGGTTCCATAAAGTTCTACAGGGTTCTATAAAGTTCTACAGGGTTCTATAAAGTTCTACAGGGTCCTACGGGGTTCTATAAAGTTCTACAGGGTTCTATAAAGTTCTACAGGGTTCTATAAAGTTCTACAGGGTTCTGACCTTCCTCTGTGGTTCCCGACGTCAAACATCTTCTTGGCTCGGATGTAAACCTGCTCACACGGCCGAGGGATTCCTTCAGCTGCAGACAGGTGGAGACAGAAAGGTGGTTTACACCAACATGAAGCAGGAGAACACACAGAGAACCTCGGGGGGAATTATTCATAATTATTGGGGGAGTTATTTATAATTATTGTGGGTAATTATCTATAATTATTGGGGGAGTTATTTATAATTATTGGGGGTAATTATTTATAATTATTGGGGGAGTTATTTATAATTATTGGGGGTAATTATTTATAATTATTGGGGGAGTTATTTATAATTATTGGGGGAGTTATTTATAATTATTGTGGGTAATTATCTATAATTATTGGGGGAGTTATTTATAATTATTGTGGGTAATTATCTATAATTATTGGGGGAGTTATTTATAATTATTGGGGGTAATTATCTACAATTATTGGGGGAGTTATTTATAATTATTGAGGGTAATTATTTATAATTATTGGGGGAGTTATTTATAATTATTGGGGGGTAATTATTTATAATTATTGGGGGAGTTATTTATAATTATTGAGGGTAATTATTTATAATTATTGGGGGAGTTATTTATAATTATTGGGGGTAATTATCTATAATTATCGGGGCTACGTACCGATGCTCTCCAGGAAGCGATGCTGTGCTCGCAGCTTCTTGATCTCGTCCCTTTTTTCTTTGAACCTTTTGGGAAACATAAGCTGAGTGGCTGAGCTGATCCCCGTCAGAGCCAGGAAGTCTGCCACGTTTCTTCTGATCTGCCGATTCTCCTGCCCGGTGCACCGCCCAAAACGCAGAGCCAGACCTGGAAAGGGCACGAGCTTAGCGATTTGTACGTTTGGATTCATGGCTGCTCGCCGGCCGTGTCAAAGCGGAAAGCAAAACAACGACAAAAGCATTGATCAAATAAAATGGATGGAAGAATCTCGGGAAGGTAAGGGGAGGGGACGGGAAGGTAAGGGGAGGGGAAGGTAAGGGACGGGAAGGTAAGGGGACGGGAAGGTAAGGGGACGGGAAGGTAAGGGGAGGGGACGGGAAGGTAAGGGGAGGGGAAGGTAAGGGGACGGGAAGGTAAGGGGAGAGGACGGTAAGGTAAGGGGAGGGGACGGTAAGGTAAGGGGAGGGGACGGGAAGGTAAGGGGAGGGGAAGGTAAGGGGAGGGGAAGGTAAGGGGACGGGACGGTAAGGTAAGGGGAGGGGACGGTAAGGTAAGGGGAGGGGAAGGTAAGGGGACGGGAAGGTAAGGGGACGGGAAGGTAAGGGGAGGGGACGGTAAGGTAAGGGGAGGGGACGGTAAGGTAAGGGGAGGGGAAGGTAAGGGGAGGGGAAGGTAAGGGGACGGGAAGGTAAGGGGACGGGAAGGTAAGGGGACGGGAAGGTAAGGGGAGGGGACGGTAAGGTAAGGGGAGGGGACGGTAAGGTAAGGGGAGGGGAAGGTAAGGGGACGGGAAGGTAAGGGGACGGGAAGGTAAGGGGAGGGGACGGTAAGGTAAGGGGAGGGGACGGTAAGGTAAGGGGAGGGGACGGTAAGGTAAGGGGAGGGGAAGGTAAGGGGAGGGGACGGTAAGGTAAGGGGAGGGGACGGTAAGGTAAGGGGAGGGGACGGGAAGGTAAGGGGAGGGGAGGGGAAGGTAAGGGGAGGGGACGGGAAGGTAAGGGGAGGGGACGGGAAGGTAAGGGGAGGGGACGGTAAGGTAAGGTAAGGGGAGGGGACGGGAAGGTAAGGGGAGGGGAGGGGAAGGTAAGGGGAGGGGACGGGAAGGTAAGGGGAGGGGAAGGTAAGGGGACGGGAAGGTAAGGGGAGGGGACGGGAAGGTAAGGGGAAGGAAGGGGAAGGTAAGGTAAGGTAAGGGGAGGGGACGGGAAGGTAAGGGGAGGGGAGGGGAAGGTAAGGGGAGGGGACGGGAAGGTAAGGGGAGGGGAAGGTAAGGGGACGGGAAGGTAAGGGGAGGGGACGGGAAGGTAAGGGGAGGGGACGGTAAGGTAAGGTAAGGGGAGGGGACGGGAAGGTAAGGGGAAGGAAGGGGAAGGTAAGAGGAGGGGACGGGAGGGTAAGGGGAGGGGACGGTAAGGTAAGGGGAGGGGAGGGGAAGGTAAGGGGAGGGGAGGGGAGGGGAAGGTAAGGTAAGGGGAGGGGACGGGAGGGTAAGGGGAGGGGACGGTAAGGTAAGGGGACGGGAAGGTAAGGGGAGGGGAGGGGAGGGGAGGGGAGGGGAAGGTAAGGGGAGGGGAGGGGAAGGTAAAGGGAGGGGAAGGTAAGGGGAGGTGACGGGAAGGTAAGGGGAGGGGAGGGGAAGGTAAGGGGACAGGGGGGAGGGTAGGGGAAGGGAGGGTAGGGGAGGGTAGGGGAAGGTAAGGGGACGGGAGGGTAAGAGGAAGGTAAGGGGACGGGAGGGTAAGAGGAAGGTAAGGGTTAGGGGAGGGTAGGGGAGGGTAGGGTAAGGGGAGGGGAGGGTAAGAGGAAGGTAAGGGTTAGGGGAGGGGAGGGTAAGGGTAGGGGAGGGTAGGGGAGGGTAAGAGGAAGGTAAGGGTTAGGGAGTGTAAGAGGAAGGTAAGAGTTAGGGGAGGGGAGGGTAAGGGTAGGGGAGGGTAGGGTAAGAGGAAGGTAAGGGTTAGGGAGGGTAAGAGGAAGGTAAGGGTTAGGGAGGGGAGGGTAAGGGTAGGGGAGGGTAGGGTAAGAGGAAGGTAAGGGTTAGGGGAGGGGAGGGTAAGGGTAGGGGAGGGTAGGGTAAGAGGAAGGTAAGGGTTAGGGGAGGGTAGGGTAAGGGTAGGGGAGGGTAGGGTAAGAGGAAGGTAAGGGTTAGGGGAGGGGAGGGTAAGGGTAGGGGAGGGTAGGGTAAGAGGAAGGTAAGGGTTAGGGGAGGGGAGGGGAGGGGAGGGGAGGGTAAGGGTAGGGTTAGGGTAAGGGTAGGGGAGGGTAGGGTAAGAGGAAGGTAAGGGTTAGGGGGGGGTAGGGTAAGGGTAGGGGAGGGTAGGGTAAGAGGAAGGTAAGGGTTAGGGAGGGGAGGGTAAGGGCAGGGGAGGGGAGGGTAAGAGGAAGGTAAGGGTTAGGGGAGGGGAGGGTAAGGGCAGGGTTAGGGTAAGGGTAGGGGAGGGTAGGGTAAGAGGAAGGTAAGGGTTAGGGGAGGGGAGGGTAAGGGTTAGGGGAGGGGAGGGTAGGGTAAGAGGAAGGTAAGGGTTAGGGGAGGGTAGGGTAAGGGTAGGGGAGGGTAGGGTAAGAGGAAGGTAAGGGTTAGGGGAGGGGAGGGTAAGAGGAAGGTAAGGGTTAGGGGAGGGGAGGGTAAGGGTAGGGTTAGGGTAAGGGTAGGGGAGGGTAGGGTAAGAGGAAGGTAAGGGTTAGGGGAGGGGAGGGTAAGGGTTAGGGGAGGGTTAGGGGAGGGGAGGGTAGGGTAAGAGGAAGGTAAGGGTTAGGGGAGGGTAGGGTAAGGGTAGGGGAGGGTAGGGTAAGGGTAGGGGAGGGTAGGGTAAGAGGAAGGTAAGGGTTAGGGGAGGGGAGGGTAAGGGTAGGGTTAGGGTAAGGGTAGGGGAGGGTAGGGTAAGAGGAAGGTAGTAATGAAACATATTAAACCTATTTTAGTCAGCCCGGGGCTCTGTACCCGTACCTTGCCGTTTGAAGTTCCTGAGGCGTTTCAGGTCGTATCGCAGAAGTCTGTCTATCTGAACGGCAGTCCTGTTCTTCACCCCGGGAATGTACTCCTCCAGCTCCTCCACCAGCGCCCAGTCGATCCTGGAAACACCCCCGGGGACTCATTAGTGGGTCAGACCACTGGAAACACCCCCGGGGACTCATTAGTGGGTCAGACCCCTGGAAACACCCCCGGGGACTCATTAGTGGGTCAGACCCCTGAAACACCCCCCCCCCCCCGGGGGCTCATTAGTGGGTCAGACCCCCGGAAACACCCCCCGGGGACTCATTAGTGGGTCAGACCCCCGGGGACTCATTAGTGGGTCAGACCCCTGAAACACCCCCCGGGGACTCATTAGTGGGTCAGACCCCCGGAAACACCCCCCGGGGACTCATTAGTGGGTCAGACCCCTGGAAACACCCCCAGGGACTCATTAGTGGGTCAGACTCCTGGAAACACCCCCCGGGGACTCATTAGTGGGTCAGACCCCTGGAAACACCCCCCGGGGACTCATTAGTGGGTCAGACCCCCGGGGACTCAGTGGGTCAGACCCCCGGAAACACCCCCGGGGACTCATTAGTGGGTCAGACTCCTGGAAACACCCCCCGGGGACTCATTAGTGGGTCAGACCCCCGGGGACTCATTAGTGGGTCAGACTCCTGGAAACACCCCCCCCCCCCCCGGGGACTCATTAGTGGGTCAGACTCCTGGAAACACCCCCCGGGGACTCATTAGTGGGTCAGACCCCCGAAACACCCCCGGGGACTCATTAGTGGGTCAGACCCCCGGGGACTCATTAGTGGGTCAGACCCCCGAAACACCCCCGGGGACTCATTAGTGGGTCAGACCCCTGAAACACCCCCGGGTACTCATTAGTGGGTCAGACCCCTGGAAACACCCCCCGGGGACTCATTAGTGGGTCAGACCCCCGGGGACTCATTAGTGGGTCAGACCCCTGAAACACCCCCCGGGGACTCATTAGTGGGTCAGACCCCCGGAAACACCCCCCGGGGACTCATTAGTGGGTCAGACCCCTGAAACACCCCCCGGGGACTCATTAGTGGGTCAGACCCCTGAAACACCCCCCGGGGACTCATTAGTGGGTCAGACCCCTGGAAACACCCCCGGGGACTCATTAGTGGGTCAGACCACTGAAACACCCCCCGGGGACTCATTAGTGGGTCAGACTCCCGGAAACACCCCCCGGGGACTCATTAGTGGGTCAGACCCCCGGGGACTCATTAGTGGGTCAGACCCCTGAAACACCCCCCGGGGACTCATTAGTGGGTCAGACCCCCTGAAACACCCCCCGGGGACTCATTAGTGGGTCAGACCCCCGGAAACACCCCCCGGGGACTCATTAGTGGGTCAGACCCCCGGAAACACCCCCCGGGGACTCATTAGTGGGTCAGACCCCCGGGGACTCATTAGTGGGTCAGACCCCCGGAAACACCCCCCGGGGACTCATTAGTGGGTCAGACCCCTGAAACACCCCCGGGGACTCATTAGTGGGTCAGACCCCTGGAAACACCCCCGGGGACTCATTAGTGGGTCAGACCCCTGGAAACACCCCCGGGGACTCATTAGTGGGTCAGACCACTGAAACACCCCCCGGGGACTCATTAGTGGGTCAGACTCCTGGAAACACCCCCCGGGGACTCATTAGTGGGTCAGACCCCCGGGGACTCATTAGTGGGTCAGACCCCTGAAACACCCCCCGGGGACTCATTAGTGGGTCAGACCCCCGGAAACACCCCCGGGGACTCATTAGTGGGTCAGACCCCTGGAAACACCCCCGGGGACTCATTAGTGGGTCAGACCCCCGGGGACTCATTAGTGGGTCAGACCCCTGGAAACACCCCCAGGGACTCATTAGTGGGTCAGACCCCTGGAAACACCCCCGGGGACTCATTAGTGGGTCAGACCCCTGGAAACACCCCCGGGGACTCATTAGTGGGTCAGACCCCTGGAAACACCCCCAGGGACTCATTAGTGGGTCAGACCCCTGGAAACACCCCCGGGGACTCATTAGTGGGTCAGACCCCCGGGGACTCATTAGTGGGTCAGACCCCTGAAACACCCCCCGGGGACTCATTAGTGGGTCAGACCCCTGGAAACACCCCCAGGGACTCATTAGTGGGTCAGACTCCTGGAAACACCCCCCGGGGACTCATTAGTGGGTCAGACCCCCGGGGACTCATTAGTGGGTCAGACCCCTGGAAACACCCCCAGGGACTCATTAGTGGGTCAGACCCCTGGAAACACCCCCCGGGGACTCATTAGTGGGTCAGACCCCCGGGGACTCAGTGGGTCAGACCCCCGGAAACACCCCCGGGGACTCATTAGTGGGTCAGACTCCTGGAAACACCCCCCGGGGACTCATTAGTGGGTCAGACCCCCGGGGACTCATTAGTGGGTCAGACTCCTGGAAACACCCCCCGGGGACTCATTAGTGGGTCAGACCCCCGGGGACTCATTAGTGGGTCAGACCCCCGAAACACCCCCGGGGACTCATTAGTGGGTCAGACCCCCGGGGACTCATTAGTGGGTCAGACCCCCGAAACACCCCCGGGGACTCATTAGTGGGTCAGACCCCCGGGGACTCATTAGTGGGTCAGACCCCTGAAACACCCCCGGGGACTCATTAGTGGGTCAGACCCCCGGGGACTCATTAGTGGGTCAGACCCCCGAAACACCCCCGGGGACTCATTAGTGGGTCAGACCCCCGGGGACTCATTAGTGGGTCAGACCCCTGAAACACCCCCGGGGACTCATTAGTGGGTCAGACCCCTGGAAACACCCCCCGGGGACTCATTAGTGGGTCAGACCCCCGGGGACTCATTAGTGGGTCAGACCCCTGAAACACCCCCGGGGGACTCATTAGTGGGTCAGACCCCCGGAAACACCCCCCGGGGACTCATTAGTGGGTCAGACCCCTGAAACACCCCCCGGGGACTCATTAGTGGGTCAGACCCCTGGAAACACCCCCGGGGACTCATTAGTGGGTCAGACCACTGAAACACCCCCCGGGGACTCATTAGTGGGTCAGACCCCTGGAAACACCCCCGGGGACTCATTAGTGGGTCAGACCACTGAAACACCCCCCGGGGACTCATTAGTGGGTCAGACTCCCGGAAACACCCCCGGGGACTCATTAGTGGGTCAGACCCCCGGGGACTCATTAGTGGGTCAGACCCCTGAAACACCCCCGGGGACTCATTAGTGGGTCAGACCCCCTGAAACACCCCCCGGGGACTCATTAGTGGGTCAGACCCCCGGAAACACCCCCCGGGGACTCATTAGTGGGTCAGACCCCCGGGGACTCATTAGTGGGTCAGACCCCCGGAAACACCCCCGGGGACTCATTAGTGGGTCAGACCCCCGGGGACTCATTAGTGGGTCAGACCCCTGGAAACACCCCCGGGGACTCATTAGTGGGTCAGACCCCCGGAAACACCCCCCGGGGACTCATTAGTGGGTCAGACCCCCGGGGACTCAGTGGGTCAGACCCCCGGGGACTCATTAGTGGGTCAGACCCCTGAAACACCCCCTGGGGACTCATTAGTGGGTCAGACCCCCGGGGACTCATTAGTGGGTCAGACCCCTGAAACACCCCCTGGGGACTCATTAGTGGGTCAGACCCCCGGGGACTCATTAGTGGGTCAGACCCCCGGAAACACCCCCGGGGACTCATTAGTGGGTCAGACCCCCGGGGACTCATTAGTGGCGTCTTTCTCTGCCTCGTGGAACCAGTTATGCCCATTTTAGACTGGTTAGGCTCCCATCACACAATCAATGTTAGTTCGTGCCCTTGGTATTATCCATTTTCCCCAATCATTGACCACTAGTTCCAGGCGTACTTGTGGAGGAATAAGGGTTTTGGGTAGAAACATAATTGCTGTGCCTGCGCAGACACGCACAGCCACACATTATGCGCAACGACCTTCCAGTCACGGTACTTTTTAAACACGAATCAAACGCGGCACCGAACTCGGGCTGTTAAAAGCCCCCGATACAAAGTCACAAACAGAGAGCGGTGCATTTGGCGGTGTTACAGGAAACCAATGACTTCGTTAAAAAAAAAACTTACCGAATGCCAACAGCCTCTGTGGCGTAGCCTATGCTGCAATACGTTCCTGTCGTCATGCCATTTAAGTACAGATGAATATATCACAACAAGTTAGTCTTGTGTCTTTTTGCCATTACAGTGTTACAATTATCATTATGTCGTAGTCCACACGCAGCCACTAACAAGCTGGCAGTGAAGGTTGTCACAATATTGAGCTACACGCAGCCGGTGTAAGAGAGGAGCTCTGAGGAGGGCGCTACGTGCGCTCTGCTGCGGTTGTTCTTCCATCGTGGGATGGCTCATGCTCACATAACCTTTCTAAAGATATAGTGAGGTTTTTTTTGTTTTTTTTAAACCGACGGCAGAAAAATTCTAACCGGACGACGTTGATTCGGTCAACCATCGGCCATCGGTTATCCCTATCATCAACACGTCTCTGACACCTGATTGGTTGAACTCTGTTTGACTCACTAACCAATCGGAGGGGCCGGACGCTGCTGAGTCATTGGATCGACCCGGCCCGGCAGAACCAGGTTCCCCATATTCAGTGAAATGTTCCCCAACACCAATAACGGCGTTAGGGAACATTTTCTTCTTCTTCTGTTTGGCTGTCAGTCACATGATCACTCTGACATCACTCTGACACCACTCTGACATCACTCTGACACCACTCTGACATCACTCTGACACCACTCTGACACCACTCTGACACCACTCTGACACCACTCTGACACCACTCTGACATCACTCTGACATCACAATAAAACAATAAATAATCAAAACAACTCACGGTATCGTGCCCTTCTCCCCTTTTTCTTTCTTCTTCCCTCGTTCCTGTGACGTCCCCTCAGACTCACGCCCGTCTTTCTTCTTCTTGATACGAGTCGTTTCCATGGTAACCTCTGAATCCTGCTCCCCATTGATGCCTGTTGCTATGGGAACGCTCTCCTCCTCCCTCTTCTTCTTCTTCTTCTTCTTGATCTGAGTCGTTTCCATGGCAACCTCTGAATCCTGCTCCCAACTGCTGTTTGTTGCTATGGGAACGCTCTCCTCCTCTTTCCTCTTCTTCTTCTTCTTCTTGATAGGAGTCGTTTCCATGGTAACCTCTGAATCCTGCTCCCAATCGATGCCTGTTGCTATGGGAACGCTCTCCTCCTCCCTCTTCTTCTTCTTCTTCTTCTTGATCTGAGTCGTTTCCATGGTAACCTCTGAATCCTGCTCTCCATTGATGCCCGTTGCTATGGGAACGCTCTCCTCCTCTTTCCTCTTCTTCTTCTTCTTCTTCTTGATATGAGTGGTTTCCATAGTAACCCCAGATGCTTGTTCATCACTTTTTTTTCTTTTTTTCTTCTTTTCAGCCTCACTGGTTTCTATGGCAACGGGGCTCAGCTCCACCTTCACTTTCTTGGTGGTCTGATGAGGAAGGCTGACCTCCCTGACCTCCTCCTCCTCCTCTGTCTTCTTCTTCTTCTTCTTCTTCTTCCTCCTCTCGGGAGTGTCGATGTCAACAGGAGCCAGAGGTTCTTCTTCTGACTTCCTCTTCCTCTTCTGACCAGTCTCCATGGTAACGGGTGATGGAGACGGACTCAGACTGCAACAGCAGAGACAAACATTCACATCTGGATCTTTTGTTCCAGCTGAAGACAAACTGAAGGATCTGTTCCTCAGCAGCTGTTAGAACTGTCCCATTATTTATGGAACGGAACACAGCAGCAGCGAGTTTCTGTTCCATAAATAATGGGACAGTTCTAACAGCTGCTGAGGAACAGATGTTTTTATGTTCCGGTGGTCTCAGAACCAGCCGCTCGGGTCCAAACGGTTTCTCTTCAGCTCTAAAGAGAGGAGGGTCTCAGGTAGGGTTGCCAACCGTCCCTTGAAAAACGGAATCGTCCCGTATTGAGCTGAAAGGGACGCACTTTGTCCCGTATTAAAGTCTAAAAACAGTCAGTATCATGCCGATGGAAATGAATAACGGGGCTTTATATGGAAATGTACGGTAAACTTGTTCCCAGGCCCTGTCCTGCTCTGTGACCAATGAGCTGACAGCATATTCACACCTGAGAACACGCTGTCTGCTCATTGGTCGAGGAGGTACTGCAGCAGCATGGGGACAGTAAGCAGACAGCTTTAAGCAGTGCTGGACAAAGGACTTCAGTTAAAGTATTAATACTCATGGTCAAATCTTACTACAATTTTACTCAAGTTAAAATACTGAAGAACTTACTTTTAAAAATACTTAAGTATCAAAAGTATTCAAAAGTACAAAGTACGTTTTCTAATATCAGTACATTGCTGTATTGCTTTCTGAATGCTTTTACAGAACCATGTAACTCTCTGAAACCACTTAATGTAGACTTTTTGCACCACTCTGCTACAGAATAACAACAACAGGGCAGCTCTGAGCTAACAGCTCTGAGCTAACAGCTCTGAGCTAACAGCTCTGAGCTAACAGCTCTGAGCTAACAGCTCTGAGCTAACAGCTCTGAGCTAACAGCTCTGAGCTAACAGCTAACAACTCTGAGCTAACAGCTATGAGCTAACAACTCTGAGCTAACTGCTCTGAGCTAACAACTCTGAGCTAACAGCTATGAGCTAACAGCTAACAACTCTGAGCTAACAGCTCTGAGCTAACAGCTAACAACTCTGAGCTAACAGCTAACAGTACGCGTTCATTCATTCATTGGTCCTAAAGTATCGGTGAAATAAAGACAGACATAACGGGTTCTGTAGGTTCTGGACCCGGTTCAGACCCAGTGACCGGCCGGCCGCCATCTTTGTTATGATTCGTCTCGCGCTACAGTCACTGATCAGCTGACACAACCAGAAACTAAAACTGGTGCTGATCGAACCAACCGGGCTCAGATCAGCTGGTTCCGATCAGCTGGTTCTGATCAGCTGGTTCTGACTCAACAAAACAAAACAGCACAACAACAAAAGTTTAACTCACAGTCTCGTGCTCTCTGCGGCGGCTGCACGCGGCTGGAAGCTGCTTCTTTACTTCCTGTGTGGCTGCTGCGCATGCGCAGCGTGCCTCAGAGACAGGAGGTCTCACTCCTGCTAAAGACCACCTAAAGAAGTTCAACTCCAGCATTAATGTGAACTGTACCTTCTGTGACCTTTGCCCTGAGGCCATCACTCATGTGTCCTCATTGGAAAGGTTTCTGGCAACATTTGTGTCATTTTGTTGACTTAAAAATATCAGAAGCTTCCAGTTGTACTGGGAACATGTTCCTGTTTGGGTTTCACCTCAGTGGCTAAATTAATCCGAAGCTTTTCTTTATTCATTTATTCATTATCAAACCTAAATTTCACATACACAAATGCAAAGTTTTATTAAAAGAAAACCAAATTTCTATGTTTTTTTTTTTTATTGAATTAAACCTTCAACTAATCATAAAGAGAAAACAACAACATGGGCTTGTTCCCAACTTGGGATTATGGACGAACTGTTGTCCTAAATCTTTGTTTTATTCGATTTTTTTTACACGAGACTCCTTGGCACGTATGTCAGTTTGTTCAATAGTTTTCTTTTTGCAGGAGTTTTGTGACTGTTATTCGCTTATTATTATTCGTATCCTTGTGCTCCCCTTGGCTGGCTTTTTTTGACGTTATGTACACATTTACACAAAAAAAAAATTAAATAATGAGCTATTTATTCCTCATCTTCATTACTTTGAATTTTGTTCAAATTTTTCTTGGTTTACTTTACATTTTGGG
Organism: Odontesthes bonariensis; assembly: GCF_027942865.1. Taxonomy (NCBI): domain Eukaryota; kingdom Metazoa; phylum Chordata; class Actinopteri; order Atheriniformes; family Atherinopsidae; genus Odontesthes; species Odontesthes bonariensis. The sequence continues at coordinate 219,452 of NC_134511.1, forward strand.
GGTTATTTACAGTTTATTTGTGGGTTAATACTTGTTTGTTTTTTGTTTCTTTGTTTTAAATTAGACAGGAAGAACTCTGGGTCCATTTCCTATAAATATGGGGACTGGTATGGGACCAGGATGGATTGGGCCTGTGGGTTTTTACCAGAGCAGGAGAAGCAGAAAAACAAAGAAAAGTTGGATCTGTATTATTTGCTTGCCAGTTGGAAAAATATTGGACATTGGACTTGTTTTTTGTCCTGATGGATCGATTGATCAGTGGAAGGAATGAATTATTTATTAAAATTCAAAGACTTTGTAGTATATTCTTTATATTAATGCTGTGAGTTTATTTCAGAGGAAACTGTTAAACAAGAGTTTCTCAGACACATCAGACTCTCTGAGGTCCGGTTCTGCTGCTGAGGTCCGGTTCTGCTGCTGAGGTCCGGTTCTGCTGAGGTCCTGTTCTGCCGCTGAGGTCCGGTTCTGCTGCTGAGGTCCGGTTCTGCTGAGGTCCGGTTCTGCCGCTGAGGTCCGGTTCTGCTGAGGTCCGGTGCCGCTGAGGTCCGGTTCTGCTGAGGTCCGGTTCTGCCGCTGAGGTTCGGAGGAAGCGTTTAGCCGTTAGCTCACGCAGCTAACAGGAAGCATCAGTGGTGATGATGGGGGGCGGGGCCAGCTTGTTCCATCAGTGATGATGATGATGGGGGGTGGGGCCAGCTTGTTCTATCAGTGGTGATGATGATGGGGGGTGGGGCCAGCTTGTTCCATCAGTGGTGATGATGATGGGGGGCGGGGCCAGCTTGTTCCATCAGTGATGATGATGATGGGGGGCGGGGCCAGCTTGTTCCATCAGTGGTGATGATGGGGGGTGGGGCCAGCTTGTTCTATAAGTGGTGATGATGATGGGGGGTGGGGCCAGCTTGTTCTATAAGTGGTGATGATGATGGGGGGCGGGGCCAGCTTGTTCTATAAGTGGTGATGATGATGGGGGGCGGGGCCAGCTTGTTCCATCAGTGATGATGATGATGGGGGGTGGGGCCAGCTTGTTCTATCAGTGATGATGATGATGGGGGGCGGGGCCAGCTTGTTCCATCAGTGATGATGATGATGGGGGGCGGGGCCAGCTTGTTCCATCAGTGGTGATGATGATGGGGGGCGGGGCCAGCTTGTTCCATCAGTGATGATGATGATGGGGGGTGGGGCCAGCTTGTTCTATAAGTGGTGATGATGATGGGGGGTGGGGCCAGCTTGTTCCATCAGTAGTGATGATGATGGGGGCGGGGCCAGCTTGTTCCATCAGTGGTGATGATGATGGGGGGCGGGGCCAGCTTGTTCTATAAGTGGTGATGATGATGGGGGGTGGGGCCAGCTTGTTCTATAAGTGGTGATGATGATGGGGGGTGGGGCCAGCTTGTTCCATCAGTGATGATGATGATGGGGGGCGGGGCCAGCTTGTTCCATCAGTGGTGATGATGGGGGTGGGGCCAGCTTTTTCCATCAGTGGTGATGATGATGGGGGGCGGGGCCAGCTTGTTCTATAAGTGGTGATGATGATGGGGGGTGGGGCCAGCTTGTTCTATAAGTGGTGATGATGATGGGGGGTGGGGCCAGCTTGTTCCATCAGTGGTGATGATGATGGGGGGCGGGGCCAGCTTGTTCCATCAGTGATGATGATGATGGGGGGTGGGGCCAGCTTGTTCTATAAGTGGTGATGATGATGGGGGGTGGGGCCAGCTTGTTCCATCAGTAGTGATGATGATGGGGGCGGGGCCAGCTTGTTCCATCAGTGGTGATGATGATGGGGGGCGGGGCCAGCTTGTTCTATAAGTGGTGATGATGATGGGGGGCGGGGCCAGCTTGTTCTATCAGTGGTGATGATGATGGGGGGCGGGGCCAGCTTGTTCTATAAGTGGTGATGATGATGGGGGGTGGGGCCAGCTTGTTCCATCAGTGGTGATGATGATGGGGGGCGGGGCCAGCTTGTTCCATCAGTGATGATGATGATGGGGGGTGGGGCCAGCTTGTTCCATCAGTGGTGATGATGATGGGGGGTGGGGCCAGCTTGTTCCATCAGTGGTGATGATGATGGGGGGCGGGGCCAGCTTGTTCTATAAGTGGTGATGATGATGGGGGGCGGGGCCAGCTTGTTCTATCAGTGGTGATGATGATGGGGGGCGGGGCCAGCTTGTTCTATAAGTGGTGATGATGATGGGGGGTGGGGCCAGCTTGTTCCATCAGTGGTGATGATGATGGGGGGTGGGGCCAGCTTGTTCTATAAGTGGTGATGATGATGGGGGGTGGGGCCAGCTTGTTCTATAAGTGGTGATGATGATGGGGGGTGGGGCCAGCTTGTTCCATCAGTGATGATGATGATGGGGGGCGGGGCCAGCTTGTTCCATCAGTGATGATGATGATGGGGGGTGGGGCCAGCTTGTTCTATAAGTGGTGATGATGATGGGGGGTGGGGCCAGCTTGTTCTATAAGTGGTGATGATGATGGGGGCGGGGCCAGCTTGTTCTATAAGTGGTGATGATGATGGGGGCGGGGCCAGCTTGTTCTATCAGTGGTGATGATGATGGGGGGTGGGGCCAGCTTGTTCCATCAGTGGTGATGATGATGGGGGCGGGGCCAGCTTGTTCCATCAGTGATGATGATGATGGGGGGCGGGGCCAGCTTGTTCTATAAGTGGTGATGATGATGGGGGGTGGGGCCAGCTTGTTCTATCAGTGGTGATGATGATGGGGGCGGGGCCATATTCTTCTATCAGTGGTGATGATGATGGGGGGCGGGGCCAGCTTGTTCTATCAGTGGTGATGATGATGGGGGCGGGGCCAGCTTGTTCCATCAGTGGTGATGATGATGGGGGCGGGGCCAGCTTGTTCTATCAGTGGTGATGATGATGGGGGCGGGGCCAGCTTGTTTTATCAGTGGTGATGATGATGGGGGGTGGGGCCAGCTTGTTCTATAAGTGGTGATGATGATGGGGGGCGGGGCCAGCTTATTCTATCAGTGGTGATGATGATGGGGGCGGGGCCAGCTTGTTCTATCAGTGGTGATGATGATGGGGGGTGGGGCTAGCTTGTTCTATCAGTGGTGATGATGATGGGGGGTGGGGCCAGCTTGTTCTATCAGTGGTGATGATGATGGGGGCGGGGCCAGCTTGTTCTATCAGTGGTGATGATGATGGGGGCGGGGCCAGCTTGTTCTATCAGTGGTGATGATGATGGGGGGTGGGGCCAGCTTGTTCTATAAGTGGTGATGATGATGGGGGGTGGGGCCAGCTTTTTCCATCAGTGGTGATGATGATGGGGGGCGGGGCCAGCTTGTTCCATCAGTGGTGATGATGATGGGGGCGGGGCCAGCTTTTTCCATCAGTGTTGATGATGATGGGGGGCGGGGCCAGCTTGTTCTATCAGTGGTGATGATGATGGATGCGGGGCCAGCTTGTTCTATCAGTGGTGATGATGATGGGGGCGGGGCCAGCCTGTTCCATCAGTGGTGATGATGATGGGGGGCGGGGCCAGCTGGTTCTATCAGTGGTGATGATGATGGGGGCGGGGCCAGCTTGTTCCATCAGTGATGATGATGATGGGGGGCGGGGCCAGCTTGTTCTATCAGTGGTGATGATGATGGGGGCGGGGCCAGCTTGTTCTATTAGTGGTGATGATGATGGGGGCGGGGCCATATTCTTCTATCAGTGGTGATGATGATGGGGGGCGGGGCCAGCTTGTTCTATCAGTGGTGATGATGATGGGGGCGGGGCCAGCTTGTTCCATCAGTGGTGATGATGATGGGGGCGGGGCCAGCTTGTTCTATCAGTGGTGATGATGATGGGGGCGGGGCCAGCTTGTTCTATCAGTGGTGATGATGATGGGGGCGGGGCCAGCTTGTTTTATCAGTGGTGATGATGATGGGGGCGGGGCCAGCTTGTTCTATAAGTGGTGATGATGATGGGGGGTGGGGCCAGCTTGTTCTATAAGTGGTGATGATGATGGGGGGCGGGGCCAGCTTATTCTATCAGTGGTGATGATGATGGGGGCGGGGCCAGCTTGTTCTATCAGTGGTGATGATGATGGGGGGTGGGGCTAGCTTGTTCTATCAGTGGTGATGATGATGGGGGGTGGGGCCAGCTTGTTCTATCAGTGGTGATGATGATGGGGGCGGGGCCAGCTTGTTCTATAAGTGGTGATGATGATGGGGGCGGGGCCAGCTTGTTCTATCAGTGGTGATGATGATGGGGGGTGGGGCCAGCTTGTTCTATCAGTGGTGATGATGATGGGGGGTGGGGCCAGCTTATTCTATCAGTGGTGATGATGATGGGGGCGGGGCCAGCTTGTTCTATAAGTGGTGATGATGATGGGGGGCGGGGCTAGCTTGTTCTATCAGTGGTGATGATGATGGGGGGTGGGGCCAGCTTGTTCTATCAGTGGTGATGATGATGGGGGTGGGGCCAGCTTGTTCTATAAGTGGTGATGATGATGGGGGGTGGGGCCAGCTTTTTCCATCAGTGGTGATGATGATGGGGGGCGGGGCCAGCTTGTTCCATCAGTGGTGATGATGATGGGGGTGGGGCCAGCTTGTTCTATAAGTGGTGATGATGATGGGGGGCGGGGCCAGCTTTTTCCATCAGTGTTGATGATGATGGGGGGCGGGGCCAGCTTGTTCTATCAGTGGTGATGATGATGGATGCGGGGCCAGCTTGTTCTATCAGTGGTGATGATGATGGGGGGCGGGGCCAGCCTGTTCCATCAGTGGTGATGATGATGGGAGGCGGGGCCAGCTGGTTCTATCAGTGGTGATGATGATGGGGGGCGGGGCCAGCCTGTTCCATCAGTGGTGATGATGATGGGGGGCGGGGCCAGCTGGTTCTATCAGTGGTGATGATGATGGGGGGTGGGGCCAGCTTGTTCTATCAGTGGTGATGATGATGGGGGGCGGGGCCAGCTTGTTCTATCAGTGGTGATGATGATGGGGGGCGGGGCTAGCTTGTTCTATCAGTGGTGATGATGATGGGGGGCGGGGCTAGCTTGTTCTATCAGTGGTGATGATGATGGGGGCGGGGCCAGCTTGTTCTATCAGTGGTGATGATGATGGATGCGGGGCCAGCTTGTTCTATCAGTGGTGATGATGATGGGGGGCGGGGCCAGCCTGTTCCATCAGTGGTGATGATGATGGGGGGCGGGGCCAGCTGGTTCTATCAGTGGTGATGATGATGGGGGGCGGGGCCAGCCTGTTCCATCAGTGGTGATGATGATGGGGGGCGGGGCCAGCTGGTTCTATCAGTGGTGATGATGATGGGGGCGGGGCCAGCTTGTTCTATCAGTGGTGATGATGATCGGGGGCGGGGCCAGCTGGTTCTATCAGTTGTGATGATGATGGGGGCGGGGCCAGCTTGTTCTATCAGTGGTGATGATTATGGAGGCGGGGCCAGCTTGTTCTATAAGTGGTGATGATGGGGGGCGGGGCCAGCTGGTTCTATCAGTTGTGATGATGATGGGGGCGGGGCCAGCTGGTTCTATCAGTTGTGATGATGATGGGGGCGGGGCCAGCTGGTTCTATCAGTTGTGATGATGATGGGGGGCGGGGCCAGCTGGTTCTGAGTCCTGTTTGTCCTCGCCGTGTCTCAGCAGCATCGCGGCTCTCTGCTCATCCATCCTCCTGGACTGGACCCTCTGGACCAGGCTGAAGAAGTCCTCCTGACCCTCAGGATCCAGACAGGCCACATCATCCAGATCAGGAAGGAAACACCTCTGATCCTCCATCCTGTCGGACTGAAGACAGAAAAACCCGTGAGGAGGAGGAGTCTCCTGGCCCACCTGTTTCTACCTTTTCTTTTTGGACTCTAAGAGTCCAGGCGCCCTCTGCACCTGCGCAGGTACTCTAAAGCCTCGTTTCCACTGTCAGAATGGTACGGGTGGGTACCGGACTGAACCGACCCGTACCAGACTGCAGAGTGGAAACATATTACCGCAGACTCCACCCTCTAGGTCAGGTTTGGGTTCTGGGTTTTAGGTTCTGGAGCCGGTCGGTGAGCAGGTACCTGGTAGTGAATGAGCATGTAGTAGAAGTCCAGACTTGGCACCGGGGTCTGATCCGGACTGCAGGCCCCGCAGAAGGCAGCCTGTCCCGGGTCAGGCAGCAGGCTGAGGCTGGCTCTCTGGTCCTCCAGCCTCTGACACTGAGACTCCAGAATCAGGTCCAGCAGGGCCTCCGGTTCCTCCGGTTCCTCCGGTTCCTCCGGTTCCTCCTTCTGGCTGCCGTGGAGCTACAGGGACAACAGGTGGGTCATTAGAGCCTCGAACGGCAGGTTCAAAGAGCCCTGAAGGAGGATCTGCCCTCCGTCTGTATCTGTGAAACTGTCACAGCGTGGGGGGGGGGGGGGGGGGGGGGGGTTAAAGTGCCGTGGCAACAGGAAGTGGACAGAAGGACGGTTTCCCAGGATGCATCACAGAGCCTCAGACACTACCACAGGGGCTGTGTTCGAAACCGCCTGCTACATACTACATACTGCGTACTGCATACTTACATACATACTGTATACTGCATACTACATACTGCATACTGCATACTGCATACTGCATACTGCGTACTGCATACTTACATACTACATACTGCATACTTACATACTACATACTACATACTACATACTGCATACTACATACTGCATGCAACACACTACATACTGCATACTACATACTGCATACTACATACTACATACTTCCATACTGCATACTTACATACTACATACTGCATACTTACATACTACCTACTACATACTACATACTGCATACTACATACTGCATACTTACATACTACCTACTACATACTACATACTGCATACTACATACTGTATACTGCATACTGCATACTGCATACTACATACTGCGTACTGCATACTTACATACTACATACTGCATACTTACATACTACATACTACATACTACATACTGCATACTACATACTGCATGCAACACACTACATACTGCATACTACATACTGCATACTACATACTACATACTTCCATACTGCATACTGCATACTACATACTTCCATACTTCATACTGCATACTCATCGATCAGACAGTATTCAGAGCGTTTACCCACAATGCATTTCGCTCCTGCCCGAGCCTAAATCAGCCGGCCTGAAGCTGATTTCTCTTAAGCTCTAAACTCTGTAAACTTTAGCAACATATGAAACATTTTCAGGTGAGAAAGTAGTCGTTTAGAGCCCCAACGTGTTGAAAACCTGACAAAATACCGTCTGTTTACAATTTTGTTCCCACGAATTCGGCGCTACTAAAGCTAGCCGCAGTGAGCAACGCACTTCCGGTTATTTTCACAAAATAAAATACCCGTTGCCTTTTATCATAGGGAAAGCCATTACGTGCTGTTGTTTTGAAAACAGGAAGTGAACCTACCCTCGTTGTAGCTAGCTTGAAACTGCCGTTTTGACAGGAAATGACGATCGGCGACGTCACGTTACGTTGCATCTTGGGTAGTTTGAGTATGAGTAGTAACTTCATGATGCATACCCAACATTTAGGAGAATCTAGTATGCATCCGGGAACTTAAAAAAGTTAAAGTTAGTAGGAGTAGTAGGAGAAGTAGGCGGTTTCGAACACAGCCAAGGTCTACACCTGCAGCTGAAGGTTACCTTGTTCTTTGAGGTGGGGGTTCTGGTCCTGGACCTCAGGGCGGTGCCGAGGCTCAGACCCCTGGGTCTTCTGGATCCAGATCTGCCTTCAGGACCGGAACCATCTGCAGACATGATGTGGCCTCCGAGAGTCTGGAGGGTCCTGAGGGGTGAGGTGGAAACTGAACTGAGGGGTACCGGGCTGGTGTTACTACGACCCCGGGCATTGGGTTCCGGTCTGTAATGGGCATTTTGTGGAGAGGTTGGAGGGTGTTTGGGTTCTTCCCCCCCGAGCCTCTTAATGGGGGGACCGGGTGAGGAAAGGGAGGACGAACCGCACGGGTTTAGGTCAGCCATGATGGTGCTGAGGACGGTGATGTCATCAGGAGGCTACACCTGGACACACTGAAGACACAGATAGACAGGTAAATCCCTCAATCACACCTGGATCACATCTGAATCACGAACCCTAACCTGGCTGCAGGACCAGCTCTGACAGCTTTAAGACTATCCGGGCAGACAGAGACTGCAGACAGAGCGCTAACAGGAAAGGAGGAGGATCACAGAGCTGGTTAACAACAGATGCTGTAATCCTGGACCTGGCTGCAGGAACAGCTCTAACAGCTCTCTGCTCAGCTGTAAGACTATCCGGGCAGACAGAGACTGCAGACAGAGCGGTAACAGGAAAGGAGGAGGATCACAGAGCTGGTTAACAACAGATGCTGTAATCTTGGACCTGGAGTCTCTGCAGCCCAGATGTTGAACTGCTGGCTGTGAGCTTCTGTCCATGTTGTCTGCTGAGAGATTTCACCTGAGCTACCTGCTGACGCTGTGTGTGACATCATCAGCTAACCTGTTGCTAAGCTACAGAAACAACATCCCAACCCACTGATGGAGACCTCTGAAGGTTTCTGCATGCTTGTCAGCTGGTTTTATTTTGTTATCTGTACCAGGTGATCTTTGATAATAATTAATTCTGCAGGGATGTAATTTACCTTCAGGGATTAATAAAGATTTATTGAACTGAAATACTTTAAATGTAACTTTACAGAAGTGTTCTGGTTCTGGTTGGGGGTCTCCACAAAGAGAAGCCCCTCAGCTGTGCTTCCAGTGAGCAGAAGTAGGTCAGCAGCATCACATTTACAGAACAAAGAGCCGCACACATGAATGCATCACTGACCTTTGGATCCCCCTGGTGGCCGTCAGAGGGAACAACAACAAGCAACAACACAAACCTGCACAAACTTTTTTAAAAACTTTTAAAAAAATGTACATTTACATTTTAAGTTTGACTTACAGTTCAGAGCAGAGCTGAGGATCAAACCTCCTTCCACAGAAACTTAGTTTTACAGAGAATAAGACTCTGAACGATCAAAGTTCCTCCAACGTTTCGTCCTCCGGGCTCACGCTCCTCTTCCTCCTCTTCCTCCTCTTCCTCCTTTTCTTCTGTTTTCTCCCGTTTCTCGACCTCTGCGTTGCCTCGTTCCTCCATCAGCTGAAATCTGCCCACCGACGCTCAGTAACACCGACACAATGAACGAGGGGTCCCCCCAGCTTACATCACGGTTTCTACGGAAACCAAAGAGAGGCTTCCAAATCCTGCACACACAGACGTGCACACACACACAGACGTGCACACACACACAGACGTGCACACACACACAGATGCACACACACAGATGCACACACACACACACAGACGTGCACACACACAGACGTGCACACACACACAGACGAGCACACACACACATTCCTGCTCCTTTCATCTGTGGGCCTCTAATCACTCGGCACATTGAAAGTTTGGGACCGTTCACCAGCAACTTTTATCAAGAAATCTGCTGTTCTGAATCAAAATGTGCAAACACACATGGGTTAGAGGGTTAGAGGGTTAGGGGTTAGGGTAACCCTAGGTTAGGGTTAGGGGTAAGGGTAACCCTAGGTTAGGGTTAGGGGTAAGGGTAACCCTAGGTTAGGGTTAGGGGTTAGGGTAACCCTAGGTTAGGGTTAGGGGTTAGGGTAACCCTAGGTTAGGGTTAGGGTTAGGGTAACCCTAGGTTAGGGTTAGGGGTACGGATAACCCTAGGTTAGGGTTGGGGGTTAGGGTAATCCTAGGTTAGGGTTGGGGGTTAGGGTAATCCTAGGTTAGGGTTAGGGGTTAGGGTAACCCTATGTTAGGGTTGGGGTAAGGGTAACCCTAGGTTAGGGTTGGGGTAAGGGTAACCCTAGGTTAGGGTTAGGGGTAAGGATAACCCTAGGTTAGGGTTAGGGTAAGGGTAACCCCAGGTTAGGGTTGGGGTAAGGGTAACCCTAGGTTAGGGTTAGGGGTAAGGATAACCCTAGGTTAGGGTTGGGGTAAGGGTAACCCTAGGTTAGGGTTAGGGGTAAGGGTAACCCTAGGTTAGGGTTAGGGTTAGGGTAATCCTAGGTTAGGGGTAAGGGTAATCCTAGGTTAGGGTTAGGGGTTAGCAGTAACAAACCAGTTTAACCACCATTCAACAAACCAGCCGTTTGAACGAGGCCTCACACAGCACCAGGTGTCACTGTGATGATGTCACACTGTGAGCTCCTGGCTCAAAACAGACGTTACCATAGCAACAGCTGCCGCCACCTGATGCTGCTGTCAATCATCAAACAATCAGACATCACCACTGTGAGGATAGATGATACAGATTTCTACATATCTGGTAAAAGCTCACAGGCTGAAATCCTAAACAGAAGTCATTAAAAGAGCTGATCTCATATGAGGCAGAAGCTGTTGAGCACAGTAAGGATATTTGAACCACCAGCAGCAGCTGAATGTAATTCCAAATAGTAACCAGCTTTATGTCATTTTCTCATGGATAGATAGATAGATAGATAGATAGATAGATAGATAGATAGATAGATAGATAGATAGATAGATAGATAGATAGATAGATAGATAGAAAGATAGATAGATAGATAGATAGATTTTTCAGGATCCTGTCGGAGAAGTGAAGAAGACGAGGATGAGTGGCAGAGAGATGAAGGAGTACCTGTCTCGCCATCGCGTCGGACAACTGCTGGAGGTGAGAAAGAATTCTGTAGATTTAAGTTTTACTGATTTTAGATCAATAGTTTTGTTTCTGCTGAGCCCAAAATAGAAGCATCGGAGCAGTGAAGTACGATATGATGAGATAAGATATGATGGACCTTTATATGTGAGGAGAAGAATCTTAAATTCTATTCTGAATCTAACACACTGGAAAAAATCAAAGTCTTAACAAGTATATTTGTCTCATTTCTAGTCAAAATATCTCATTACACTTAATATCAGACACAACTACCTAACAAGCACCATTTCAGCCAGATATAGGGACTTGTTTAAAGACAATACATCTTAAATATCTTGTTAAATGAAAAAGTCTAGAAGCCAAGGAAATATCATCTAGAGTAACTATAGAACCAGATAGTTTCTCCCTGAAACGCTCAGGTCCAAAGATAACGACTTCAGTTTGTCTGAATTTAGAAGCAGACAGTTCTGATTCATCCAGGTCTTTATGTCTTTAAGACATGCTTGTAGTCTGACCAACCTATTGGGTTCATCTGGTTTTATAGATAAGTACAGCTGAGTATCATCAGCATAGCAATGGAAATTTATGCCATGCTGTCTAATAATGTTACTTAATGGAAGCATGTATAAAGTGAAAAGAATCGGTCCAAGCACAAAACCCTGGGGAACTCCATGACTTACTCTGGTGTGTGAGGAAGATTCTTCGTTTACAAGAACAAACTGAAATCTATCAGATAAATATGACTTAAACCAGCCTAATGCAGTTCCTTTAATCCCAATAACATGTTCAAGTCTGTGTAATAAGATACTGTGATCGACCGTATCAAATGCAGCACTGAGATCCAACAGGACAAGCACAGACACAAGTCCGCTATCAGAGGCTAAGAGGAGATCATTGGTAACTTTCAGCAGTGCAGTTTCTGTGCTATGATGCACTCTGAATCCTGACTGAAACTCTTCAAACAGATTATTTCTGTGTAAATGATCACAAAGCTGAGCTGCAACTATTTTTTCAAGAACTTTAGACATAAAAGGGAGATTGGATATAGGTCTATAATGAGCCAACACTTCTGAGTCAAGAGTAGGTTTTTCTAAGTAAAGGTTTAATTACAGCAACCTTAAAAGTCTGAGGTACATTTCCTGTCAACAAAGACAGATTGATCAAATCCAATATGGATCAATTAATGGGAAAACCTCCTTGAACAGTCTGGTTGGGATTGGGTCTAAAACACAAGTTGATGGTTTAGAAGAGACTATTGCTGTTGTTAGTTCAGAGAGATCAACTGGGCAGAAGCCGTCTAAATATAAATCAGGTTCTAAAGATACTTCTAAAGCTGCTGTACTTGATGATACATCACTGATAATAGTGGGAAGGACTCCATCAATCTTCTCTCTGATAGATACAATTTTATTAATAAAGAAGCTCATGAAATCATCACTGCTGAGAGTTAAAGGAATAACTGGCTCAGCAGAGCTCGGACTCTTAGTCAGACTGGCTACAGTGCTGAAAAGAAACCTGGGATTATTCTTATTCTCTTCTATCAATGATGAATAATAAGCAGTTCTAGCTTTACGAAGGGCTTTCTTATACATTGTTAAACTATCTTTCCAGACTAACTGAGACTCTTCTAAATTAGAGGAACGCCACTGTCTCTCCAGCTTTCTTGCAGTCTGCTTTAAAGCACGCAGCTGTGAATTATACCAAGGAGCCAGCCTCTTCTGACTGATTACCTTCCTTTTCAGAGGGGCAACATTGTCCAGTGCTGTACGCATTGAAACTATAGTGCTGTCAACAAGAGAGTCAAGTGTGTGAACACTTTGAGAAAGTACAATAGTCTAATATAGAATGGACACCATCAAGACAACCAGCGATTGAAGGACGACGTGTGTCAGATTTGGCAAAACTACGGAGTCCCACATTGTTTTGGCTAAATCACACACCGATGCAACATTAATTTTAGTGACCTCCGATTGGTGTAACCGGGTGTCATTAACGCCGACGTGAATAACTATTTTACCGTATTTACGTTTATCCTTAGCCAGCAGTTTTAACCCCTTAACTCCTATTGTTGCATATATGCTACAAACCGTTTGACTCAATCAACCAGCTGAGATAGCATCTTTATTCCCCCAAAGCCGGTTAGTCCATATTCACTACGGCCGCAAAGTGACGGACTTATTTGGGTGAATAAAAAAACATTGTTTTTTCACTGTTATATTACTGTTGTTGTTGTTATCTTATTATTGAACATTATGCCTGGTGTCGCAAATAAGCAACATACCAAAGTTTCTATTTATTTTTTGTGCAAAAGTGAAATTAATAATCTCAGCATTATTTACCATCTACTTAAAGGCTAAAACACACACAAAACATTTTTTTTATACAGCTATATAAATTCAGGCGTTAAGGAGTTAACTAGGATTCTATGTCGCCCGCTCTGGGCCCTGGAATGCATTTGACTATGGCCGCTGGTGTCTCTAATGCCACGTTTCTGACTATAGAGCTGCCAGTTACCAGGGTTTTGTCCTCAGCGGGTGTGTCGCTGAGTGGGGAAAATCTATTAGAAGCGTGGACAGGTCGATGGTGAACAACGGGCTCGTGTTTAGGGCTATGCCTCCTTTGAACAATCATGAACCCAACCTGAGATCCGGCTCTGTTGGGCGGCCAATAGGATCAACTAAAGTAGAGACACACCTGAGCAGATGGAAGCAGGAGGAGGCAGTGGTTCCACATGTGAGGTGAACAGGAAGTGATGCAGTATGTAATGAGTGTGATGGTGGTCAGTTACCATGGTAACAACAGATGGGCTGTTTATCGGCTGACGTGATCTGTGTGGCTCAGAGTCTGTCGACAGGTCTCCTGTTTCATCGTCCTGACGACCCCGTCGGCTTCCTGCAGAGCTGCCTGACCCGCACCCGGCTGAGGGGCGGTCCTGGGACCCTCACCTGGGACACCTTCATCCACCTGGGGGGGAACCAGCGGGAGCCCACACCTTCCCAAACCCTCCGGACCCCCGTAACTCCTCCAACAGTACCCCCAGCACCATCCCCTCTGCCCTCACCGGTTCATTCTGGACCCCAACTGCCCCCCGTTGGGTTTAAATCTTCTGTCCCCTCCCCCCTGATGCCCCCCGTTGGGTTTACATCTTCTGTCCCCTCCCCCCTGATGCCCCCCGTTGGGTTTACATCTTCTGTCCCTTCCCCCCTGATGCCCCCCGTTGGGTTTACATCTTCTGTCCCCTCCCCCCTGATGCCCCCCGTTGGGTTTAAATCTTCTGTCCCCTCCACCCTGATGCCCCCCGTTGGGTTTACATCTTCTGTCCCCTCCCCCCTGATGCCCCCCGTTGGGTTTACATCTTCTGTCCCCTCCCCCCTGATGCCCCCCGTTGGGTTTACATCTTCTGTCCCCTCCCCCCTGATGCCCCCCGTTGGGTTTACATCTTCTGTCCCCTCCGCCCTGATGCCCCCAGTTGAACCCAGAGTCCTCCCCCCAGCTCCGCCCACACCTCCTGGATCAGCCCCCACAGAGGTGACAGCTGAACATGCAAAGATCCTCAGCAAAGATGGTGAGTGTTTGGTAGAAAAGTCCTTTCTGAACTCCTGATTTCAGATAGTCGGGTCATAATGTGAGGTTCTGTGACCATCCTCTGGCAACAATGTTTTGCATGGAGGGCTAAATCTTTTCTAAAGGGTCCGTAGAGGTCAAATCAATCATCAAAACATTGTTGCCAGAGAATGGTAACAGAACCTCACATTTAGAACCTCTTCATTAGTAACAGACAAAGTGTGAATGAACAGAAAGATAAGTAGCTGAGATCACATGCTGAAGCCGACCAATCAGAGGGCACCGCTCTGAATTCAAAGTTACTTCCTGTTACCCCCCACAGCTCCGCCTCCTGCTCTCGGCTCTCAGCTCTCCATCGATTCCGACTCCGACATGGCGGAGAATTCTGGCCTCCGACAGGAGCTCAGCGTCCTCCCGCTCCTGAGGCCACGCCCCCTGGTCATCTTCATCCTCGGTGAGAGAATCTGAAAAAAAGAAGGTCAAACCGGTCTAACTCAGACTTTTAGGCAGGTGGTTGGAGATGTTTTCAGGAGAAAAACTGAGGAAAAACTGAGGATGTTTTTAAGCTCATGTTCACCAACAACAGCCTGAAACTGTCCAGGTAACAAGGTGTCACGGCCATGGACTTATGTTTTTACTTTCATGTTTTAGGTCACGGTTTTGAGTTTCAGTCCATGTTTAGTTTTTAGGTTAGCCATGTTTTAGTTTCCCTGCGCTCTGTTCATTAGGTTCACTCACTGCACCTGTGCCATTCCCCTCCAGCTGCACCCAGTCCCCAATCACTCCCTATTTAGTTTCCTGCCTCCCCTCTCAGTTTGTTGGTTCTTTGCTTGTCTTCCCTGCCAGCCATGTTTGTCACCTGCCCGTCATGCCATGCCTGTTCTGACCTAAAGTTAAGTATTTATTTAAAGGGGAACTGCGGTATTTTCAACATTAAGCCTCTTTTCTGAGTCGTCTGCAATGTTTTAGAACCCCCCTCACCGCTTTTTTTGATGTTTACTGCTGTCTCCGGTATTTGCCTAATTTCGATTCATCTCACGCGGACCTTTTCCCCCAGGTGACGCGGAGCTTTTCCCCCAGGTGACGCGGAGCTTTTCCCCCTGGTGACGCGGAGCTTTTCCCCCTGGTGACGCGGAGCTTTTCCCCCAGGTGACGCGGAGCTTTTCCCCCAGGTGACGCGCAGCTTTTCCCCCAGGTGACGCGGAGCTTTTCCCCCAGGTGACGCGGAGCTTTTCCCCCTGGTGACGCGGAGCTTTTCCCCCTGGTGACACGGAGCTTTTCCCCCTGGTAACATCGTGCTTTTTCTCCAGGTGGGCCAGGGAGCGGTAAAGGACGTCAGACGGCGAGACTCAGTCACCTGTTCGGGCTACGAAGCGTCTCATTGGACGAGCTGCTCAGGAGGCGGATCCTCAGCTCCAGCTGCAGGAAGTGGGAGATTATTTCACAAATGATGAGTCACAGAGAGCCGGGCCCACAGGTAAGAACCAGAACCGGACCCAGAAACAGACTCTCACCCAGAAACAGAACCTGACCCAGAACTGGACTCTGACCCAGAACCAGAACCGGACTCTGAACCAGAACCGGACCCTTTCGTATGTAAACAGCTATAAACATATATAAAACTCTGTTTTTAGGAGGATGTTGTTCCTGAGCTGAGGCAGCAGCTGATTGGTCAGCCGGGGGTCGTAGGGTTCATTGTGGACGGCTTCCCCCGAGACGTCCATCAGGCCCTGAGCTTCCAGGAGCAGGTACCGACCAATCAGGGAGCAGTGTGAAGCTAAGTACCGACCAATCAGGGAGCAGTGTGAAGCTAAGTATCGACCAATCAGGGAGCAGTGTGAAGCTAAGTACCGACCAATCAGGGAGGAGTGTGAAGCTAAGTACCGACCAATCAGGGAGGAGTGTGAAGCTAAGTACCGACCAATCAGGGAGCAGTGTGAAGCTAAGTACCGACCAATCAGGGAGGAGTGTGAAGCTAAGTACCGACCAATCAGGGAGCAGTGTGAAGCTAAGAAGGATGCTTAAATAAATAAATGAACAGCTTGTACCTGAGTGACAGATGGGACTGTTCCCCGCTCTCTGCCCTCTGTGAACAGGTGGGCTCACCTGACCTGGTGGTCATGCTGCTCTGCTCCAATCAGACGCTGCGCTGGCGCCTGCAGCGCCGAGCCACTGGACTCGGTCTCCTAGGAGACAGTAGCCACGCCCTCCAGAGACACCTGGACAGGTTTCAGAGGAACATCATCTCCATCAGCAGATACTACAAGCAGCTACACCTGCTCACACAGGTACAGATGCACCTGCTGACTCAGGTACAGATACACCTGCTGACTCAGGTACAGCTACACCTGCTGACACGGGTACAGATACACCTGCTGACACGGGTACAGATACACCTGCTGACACGGGTACAGATACACCTGCTGACACGGGTACAGCTACACCTGCTGACTCAGGTACAGCTACACCTGCTGACTCAGGTACAGCTACACCTGCTGACTCGGGTACAGCTACACCTGCTGACTCACCTGCTGACTCAGGCACAGCTACACCTGCTGACTCGGGTACAGATACACCTGCTGACTCACCTGCTGACTCGGGTACAGCTACACCTGCTGACTCAGGTACAGCTACACCTGCTGACTCGGGTACAGCTACACCTGCTGACTCAGGTACAGCTACACCTGCTGACTCACCTGCTGACTCACCTGCTGACTCACCTGCTGACTCGGGTACAGATACACCTGCTGACACGGGTACAGATACACCTGCTGACACGGGTACAGCTACACCTGCTGACTCAGGTACAGCTACACCTGCTGACTCGGGTACAGCTACACCTGCTGACTCGGGTACAGCTACACCTGCTGACTCAGGTACAGCTACACCTGCTGACTCACCTGCTGACTCAGGTACAGCTACACCTGCTGACTCAGGTACAGCTACACCTGCTGACTCACCTGCTGACTCAGGCACAGCTACACCTGCTGACTCGGGTACAGATACACCTGCTGACTCACCTGCTGACTCGGGTACAGATACACCTGCTGACTCGGGTACAGCTACACCTGCTGACTCGGGTACAGCTACACCTGCTGACTCACCTGCTGACTCGGGTACAGATACACCTGCTGACTCGGGTACAGATACACCTGCTGACTCACCTGCTGACTCGGGTACAGATACACCTGCTGACTCGGGTACAGCTACACCTGCTGACTCGGGTACAGCTACACCTGCTGACTCGGGTACAGCTACACCTGCTAACTCGGGTACAGATACACCTGCTGATTCACCTGCTGACTCGGGTACAGCTACACCTGCTGACTCGGGTACAGATACACCTGCTGACTCGGGTACAGATACACCTTCTGACTCACCTGCTGACTCGGGTACGGCTACACCTGCTGACTCGGGTACAGCTACACCTGCTGACTCGGGTACAGCTACACCTGCTGACTCACCTGCTGACTCACCTGCTGACTCGGGTACAGATACACCTGCTGACACGGGTACAGATACACCTGCTGACACGGGTACAGCTACACCTGCTGACTCGGGTACAGCTACACCTGCTGACTCGGGTACAGCTACACCTGCTGACTCAGGTACAGCTACACCTGCTGACTCACCTGCTGACTCAGGTACAGCTACACCTGCTGACTCAGGTACAGCTACACCTGCTGACTCACCTGCTGACTCAGGCACAGCTACACCTGCTGACTCGGGTACAGATACACCTGCTGACTCGGGTACAGCTACACCTGCTGACTCGGGTACAGCTACACCTGCTGACTCACCTGCTGACTCGGGTACAGATACACCTGCTGACTCGGGTACAGATACACCTGCTGACTCACCTGCTGACTCGGGTACAGATACACCTGCTGACTCGGGTACAGCTACACCTGCTGACTCGGGTACAGCTACACCTGCTGACTCGGGTACAGCTACACCTGCTAACTCGGGTACAGATACACCTGCTGATTCACCTGCTGACTCGGGTACAGCTACACCTGCTGACTCGGGTACAGATACACCTGCTGACTCGGGTACAGATACACCTGCTGACTCGGGTACAGATACACCTTCTGACTCACCTGCTGACTCGGGTACGGCTACACCTGCTGACTCGGGTACAGCTACACCTGCTGACTCGGGTACAGCTACACCTGCTGACTCGGGTACAGCTACACCTGCTGACTCACCTGCTGACTCAGGTACAGCTACACCTGCTGACTCGGGTACAGATACACCTGCTGACTCGGGTACAGATACACCTGCTGACTCGGGTACAGATACACCTTCTGACTCACCTGCTGACTCGGGTACAGCTACACCTGCTGACTCAGGTACAGCTACACCTGCTGACTCAGGTACAGCTACACCTGCTGACTCACTTGCTGACTCGGGTACAGCTACACCTGCTGACTCGGGTACAGCTACACCTGCTGACTCACCTGCTAACTCAGGTACGGCACCTGCTGACTCACCTGCTGACTCACCTGCTGACTCAGGTACAGATACACCTGCTGACTCGGGTACAGATACACCTGCTGACTCGGGTACAGATACACCTGCTTTTGTTGTGGAACGACACATGAACAGAGTCTGGATGGTCTTCAGCGTGGTGTAGGCGCTGCTAGACGACAATTCTTTGACGACCGGAGTGACCGAGTCGTGGCGTAAGCCTTTGTGAGAGCGTTCAGGTAGATGGGAGCTGTTCCATTAAGGACTCTGTAGGCTAACATCAGGGAGTTGAATCTGATGCGGGTATCGTTAGCATAACTTTGGTATGAGAAGCCATGTGATGGGATGATCTGGCCTAGTGAGGTGGTGGATATGGCAAAGAGAAGAGGTCCCAGTACTGAGCCTTGTGGGACCCCTGTGGCAAGGTGTTGCTGCAGAAGTGAGACCAAGCCAGGACACTTGAAATATTCCCTGGGAAGCTGAGTAATGTGATCCCCTGGAGGTGGAAGGTACCCTCTGGTCCCCTTTCCTAAATATGGGAACAGTCCACAGCTGTTGTCCCAGACCTCCATGAGACATTAAAGAAGTGCCTCAGCCAGCACAGCTCCACCACATACCGAGCCTTCAGCATCTCAGGGTAAATCTCCTCCACCCCTGGCGCCTTTTCCCCGGAAAGCTTTTTAACTAACTCAGCCACCTCTGCCAAGTTGATGGGCAAAACTTCAACAAAGTCTTCAAACTCTACCTCGGATTAGTGAGATCCTTGAAATGCACTGGAAAAAATGCCCCTCCAAAAATAACGAATAAAAGACGTTTTTGCTTGAAATAAGCAAAAAAATCTGCCAATGGAACTAGTGAAAATTGGCTTGTCAAGATTTTTCTTGAAATAAAATGTGATATTTAGGACTTTTGAGATAAAAGTGATCTTGAAATTAGCTTAAAAACCTCTTCAAATGAAAAAAAAGCTTGTTTCATATGATAAGCGCCGGAAATCAGCAGGTGAGTCTACTACTCAAAGAGTAGTAGGAGAAGTAGGCGGTTTCGAACACAGCCATGGTCTAATCAGATTTTGTGACCCCAACTTCCTCCGGTAGTTGAGAAAAGTACGGCAGACATACCCAGTTCAGCCTCACTACCTGTTTGGGCTCACCAGGTCTGTCCGGCAGTTCCACCCGAATGTCCAAGACATACGGCTCCAGGTTTGATGACACAAATACAAAATCATCGACCTAGGGTTAACCCAACCCAACCCTAACCCGAGCCCAAGCCCCAAGGCTCGGCCTCCAGGCCCTCATAGCCTGGATGTAAAGGATCGGATCTTCCCTCTGGAGCTTTTTTTGGTTATATTTATCTGTTTTCTTGTTTATTTGTAAAGTTTTCTTGTTTACTTCAGTGTTTGTTTGTGAGTCCTCTTGTTTACTTCAGTGTTTGTTTGTGAGTCCTCTTGTTTACTTCGGTGTTTGTTTGTGAGTCCTCTTGCATTGATTTGTTTGTGAGTCCTCTTGCATTGATTTGTTTGTGAGTCCTCTTGTTTACTTCGGTGTTTGTTTGTGAGTCCTCTTGTTTACTTTGGTGTTTGTTTGTGAGTCCTCTTGTTTACTTCGGTGTTTGTTTGTGAGTCCTCTTGCATTGATTTGTTTGTGAGTCCTGTTGTTGGTGCATTGATTTGTTTGTCTGCGTTTGCTGGCAGGTGGACGGTAACCCGGACGAGGACGCCGTATTTGCTGACCTGAGCTCAGTCATCAGACAGAAGCTGTTTCTGAGGGATCGCTCAGGTACTGATTGATTATGGATTGTTGTTTTTTCTCACCTGTTTTACCTGTTACCTGGTTTGCTGTGTGACTGTGATCGGTTGTTTCCTGTCCATCCAGGCGCTGCCGGTCTCCCAGAATGCAACAGGGCTAAGCTCGCCTTCGTTAAGGTCACTTCTCTGGATCTTTGATGTGAAACATCTGATGGGCCTGAATCCTGCTGTGTGTTGGTTTTTTGTGTCTGTTGTGTGTGTCCTCTGGTCAGAGATGTTCGTCTCTATGGTATGTATGCGTCTCCATGGTAACCAGACAAATGGGCGGTGTTAGGGTTGGGTTGGGTCAGGGTTCAGTGAAAGGGAAAGGGAAAGTTATATACACATATAACCATTGTGGAAGGGTTATGCCTTGTGTACACCCAGAGCGACCTACGTTACCTGAGCGCCGGAAATCATTATTTCTCTATAGAGGGTGAGCGAACTGAGCGACCAGAGCGGATTCGCCAGGGGCGAAGAGAACTGAGCGGATTCCAGCAATTAAACTCAAGCTAACATTATGGTAATGAGCTTTGACGCGGTTCGGCGAAAACCAATGACAATCCACAGATTGTAGGGGTCAGCGGAAACAGACGTGTAAACTTTGGTTCCTAGTTCCTACGTATTTATTTAATTAATTTTAATGTAGAACATGCACGTGTATGTTGTTCAATGTTACTGATGTGAATTTTCTATAGATCTCAAAAATCCGAGTACAGCCTGGCATGCTTGCTGAAAATGATATAATATGTGTATGTACGATGAGTAAAGAACAGCGTTTGGTTAATGCTGATGGTGTTTTTTACGTGTTAAGTGCCTCCACCAGGTGGCAGTAATACTTCATATTAGACTCTTGCTTTTCCGAGACAACTATGACACTATGCTCGTCTTCTGAAGTGAAGAGCCAGTTGTTAAAGTCTTTTGTTTGAAGCAAGATCTCTTTCCTCCTTTGTTTTTTTTCGCGGGGGCCTTTAAAAATGGAACAGTCTAAATGTGACGTCACGAGCGAACAAAGCTACCAAAGCTACCAAAGCGAGTTCTCAAGCGAAGCTTCTCCAGCTACCTCCGCTACCAGGCAGCGTAGGTCGCTCTTGGTGTTCACGCAGCATTAGAGTGTGTGTTGGTTTTTTTGTGTCTGTTGTGTGTGACCTCTGGTCGGAGATGTTCGTCTCTATGGTATGTATGTGTTTCCATGGTAACCAGACAAATGGGCGGTTAGAGTTAGGTGTGAGTGAAACTGTGAGTTAGCAGTGATGTTGTGACTCCTTTCCATGTTCTCATTGGTGGACCCGTGATGTCGCTGATGTTTCACCCTTAAAGTTTATCCTTTGGTGTCTCAGAGACTCAGAGTGTTTGCTGTTAGGATTTATGACCTTTAAACTTTAAAGACCTAATTGTAAGTTTCTCTGTGAGATTAAAAGATAAATAAATAAAAAAGGTTCCCCTTAAAGCAGAGAGAGCTGCAGCTCAGAGAGCATCAGGAGTCCTCAGTGTCCTCAGCGTCCTTATCACAGCTGGAATGTTAACGACGTCCAAATGGGACCGAATCCCTCCGGAGATAAAGAGACCGAAATAAACCGAAGAGGCTGACAGGGTGCTGTTGATGTGCTGAGTGTACCACCTCCAGGGCCCGGTCCAACAGAACCTCCGGGGCCCGGTCCAACAGAACCTCTAAGGCCCGGTCCAACAGAACCTCCGGGGCCCGGTCCAACAGAACCTCCGGGGCCCGGTCCAACAGAACCTCTAAGGCCCGGTCCAACAGAACCTCCGGGGCCTGGTCCAACAGAACCTCTAAGGCCCGGTCCAACAGAACCTCCGGGGCCCGGTCCAACAGCTTGTTCAGAAGCCCCGGAGGGGCTCCAAGAGGAGCAGACGGGTCTGATCTGTGTCTGCCTGTGATGTCACTGACCTGAAGTGAATGTTGTGTGTAAATGAGAGATGTTTTTTATTTTTCATTTATTATATTCATGCATCAAGTGGAACAACTTGTATTGTGTATTAAATTAAATGATATTTATTTATATGGGAAAATGCATGGTGAAATGGTCATGTTTTGTTACACCAACCTGCAGGACTACAGGTGGAAATTAGCATTTCCTGCTATAACCTGGTACAAAGCATCTTTCCTCATGGTCAATGTTTATTGTACACTGTCCCTGTTCAAATAAAAACATACCATACCAAGTGGACCCACCGAGGATCCGGCTCCCAGCAGCTTCTGGAAGCTTCTTATCTGCCGTCCGTTATCGCCTGAGCTTCTATTCCTGTTTGCTTCCATCTTTGGTCAGCCGCCCTCTCCTCTCTCGCCTCACTCGCTCCCTCAGCAGCTATAAAACCCCGCGGGAACCGGCCTCCGTCTCCGTCTGCAGCATGGCGCCGAAGAAGGTGGAAGCCAAGAAGCCCGAGGCGAAGAAGGTGGAGGCGAAGAAGGAGGAGCCGCCTCCCCCGGCCAAGCCCGCCGAGCCGGAGCCCAAGCCGCCGGAGGTGGACCTGAAGAGCATCGTGGTGGAGTTCAGCGCCGACCAGGTGGAGGAGTTCCGGGACGCCTTCTCGCTGTTCGACGAGACGCCCACGGGCGAGATGAAGATCACCTACGCTCAGTGCGGCGACGTGATGCGGGCGCTGGGCCACAACCCGACCAACGAGGAGGTGCTGAAGCTGCTGGGGCGCCCCAAGCCCGAGGAGCTGCACGCCAAGCTGCTGGACTTCGACAGCTTCCTGCCGGCGCTGCAGCACGTGGCGCGCTCCAAGGAGCAGGGCACCTTCGAGGACTTCGTGGAGGGCCTGAGGGTCTTCGACAAGGAGGGCAACGGCACGGTGATGGGCGCCGAGCTGCGCCACGTGCTCGCCACGCTGGGCGAGAAGATGACCGAGAACGAGGTGGACCGCCTGATGATGGGCCAGGAGGACGCCAACGGACACATCAACTACACCGAGTTCGTCAAGCACATCCTGGCCGGGTAGATCTGCTGCTTAGGGTTCTGTTGGGTTCTGAATAAGTTTGTGCAATCTGTTGGTTTCCTTAGCTAGGAAATTGTTTCTGAATTGGCTCTATATGAACGAATTGGATTATTTTATGAATAATTATGATTACAATGAATTGAATTCCAATTGGCTTGAATTGGACTTACTATCTAAGTGCCTTGAGATGACATTTGTTGTATTTGGCGCTATAAAAATGAAATTGAATTGAATTGAATTGAATTCTGTTGGGTTCTGTTGGGTTCTGTAATAAAAGCACCTCAGTGTTCTCTCTGAAGTTTCATTCTTGCTCTGACACCAACAACATAAACTGATGCAGATTATTGATTTTACTGTTTCTCTACCGAACAAAGAAAATGTTAAAAATTTCACTGGAACAGAAAAATATCATTAAATAATAGGACAGAGTTAAAACCAGTTTTTATCAGCCAGTTTTATCAGTTTTATCAGGAGTTCTTCCCTTTAAAGATGTTTTAGCCATCACACCACAGAAGAAGACATGAAAAGAAACAAAACAAGTGAAGGTTAGAAATGATAAAAACGACAGGTGAGGAGCGAACAAACAACAAAGTGACTGATTATTCAGAGGAAACTTTTTGAAATTAAACAAAGGGAAGAAAACAAAGACCAAAGGAGCCTAAAATACATATACACACACTCTGCGGGAAGTTTAATGTCAGAATTAAATAAAAAGCATTAAAACAGGGTTTTCAGACACTAAAGTACTGTGTATATGAATGCCATCTCAGTTATCTGATGCACTGATAACAGAAACCTGCATTCTGACAGGGACAGGCACACTTCCTGTGTAGTACTTAAAAGAGCCACAGGGTGTCACTGTTTCACCTCACAGCAGCTCAGCTGCCTGAGCAGCTGATTGGGACGTCAGTCACATTAATGACTCTTTAAGACATTTAAATTTAGGGTTGTGTCAGACAAATACAACTAACTCAGATGTTTACCCTCAACCTCGCAGATGTGGTCATCCACATCAACCTGATGACATCATCATGGTGTGATGCTACACAACCTGATGACATCATCATGGTGTGATGGTTCCTGGGTCCAGACCTTTCTGCACTCAGTGGTTCGGTTAGTGCTTCTGAGGTGTGGCGGTTAACACCGCCGCCTCGCAGCAGAGGGTTACGGGTTTGAATCCCGGCTGGTTCTCCTTGTGCATGCATGTTAGGCTAATTGGTGACGCTAAATTGTCCCTAGGAGAGTCTCGTTTGTCTCTGTGTGGCCCTTTGATGGACTGGTGACCGGTCCAAGGTGTACCAATGACCGCTGGGATGGGCTCCAGCCCCCCCGCCCTGATTTGGATTAACCAGGTATAGAAAATGGACGGATGGATGGCTTCAGTTTGACTCCCTCTGGTGGCAGAAAAAGGGATTACAGAAAGTAGTTTTTCAGCCATTTATTTTACCACCTGGAGAACAAAGTGGTGGTGCAACGCTTTGGAACCTGTGATGCTTTGTTAAAACACATCTCAGCTGTTCACCTGCTGGCTTTAGTTTCCCTGTGAGGTGTGAAGATGGCTACAAATAAAACCACAGAGGAAGAAGCCGGAGGTTCAAATAAAACCACAGAGGAAGAAGCCGGAGGTTCAAATAAAACCACAGAGGAAGAAGCCGGAGGTTCAAATAAAACCACAGAGGAAGAAGCCGGAGGTACAAATAAAACCACAGAGGAAGAAGCCGGAGGTACAAATAAAACCACAGAGGAAGAAGCCGGAGGTTCAACACAGTTCTTTTTTAATGTAAAGCAGGCGCTCGATAATCTTCTGTTACAGTAACAAGTCAGTCGACTCTAATAACAAAACTTCATTAAATCTGTTGAAACTTTTTTTAAAATAACAAAAGCAAACAGTCGTGTGTTAAATGTTATAGCTTCCGGTCGGATGATTCTTCTTTGTGCATCTTAGGTGAAACAAAGAGCTTAGAACCGTAGATTAGATCAGATTATTCACATAGCAGTGACCAGTCGAAGCAGTCAACAACAACAAACATCTTCAGAGTTAATGCTGATTCCTGTTAGACGGTTAAACTTTATTAAATCTGACATATTCAAAGCTCCTCAGTTCTAACCTGACATCTGACTCATCAATAAAACTATACTCGTGTTATTTAGTGTGAGAATGTACAGAAAACAGCTGATCTGAGGGACACGAGCCTCCAACAAACTACATTTCCCATAATGCAACTGGGGCCTCTCAGCGGCTGGATGAAGGGCCAGCAGCCAGCCAATCAGAGACTCTGATCAGTTCGATCGATTCGTCCTCTAATTAACTCGATTTTCCTCTTCTCCTCACGATTGGCTGACAGATCTGCTCTGATTGGCTGGCTGTGAGGCCGTGTCTGTGCTGTGATTGGCCAGCTGGGCGTAAAGGCGGGACTTGAGGAATCGTGGGTAACTGTCCGTCTCCATGAGACTGAAGATCTGGTCCTGGGCTGGCTGAAAGGCGTTGGGACAAACGCCAAGACGCAGGCTCTGATTGGTCGACTGCCTCACGGACGAGTCCACGTTGACCTGTGACAGAGAGCAGCTGAGTCACATGACCAGATGTTGGACCAATCAGAGGACAGACTGATAGTTCTACCCACCTGTCTCGCAGCGTTGGTAGAGATGAACTCGTCATAGATTTTCATGGCACCGGCAGCCATCTTGCTGAAGGGGCGTGTCCTCCTGAATCTCTCCGCGGCCAACCAGAAGTCCAGGTTCTCCTCGCTGAACTCCGTCCTCAGGAAGTGACGGAACACCGTCAGACCATCTGACCAATCAGAACGAGAGGGAGAAAGACTGTAAGCCAATGGGGACAGACGGCACTCAGGCTCCTCCCCCATCGTCTGCCCATCGGTTCAAACAGGAACAACTTACCCTGATTGGTCAGCAGGGCGTCCAGAGACTCCGCCCATTTCAGCACCTCGTCCGTGGGCGGCCTGAAAACCAGAACAAACAAACCTCAGAACCAAACAGAACCAGCAGGAACCAGCAGGAACCAAACAGAACCAGCAGGAACCAAACAGAAGCAGCAAGAACCAATAAGAACCAAAATGAACCAAAAAGAACCAATAAGAACCAATAAGAACTATCAGGAACCGAACAGAACCAGCAGTAATCTGGACTGTGTGACCCAGGTTAGAACTGGTTTTGGTTCTGTTCAGAAAAGGTTGGAGGATTTTCGCACCTGTTGTTTCTGAGAACTTTCTCCAAAGTGTTGCCAGGAACATTTTTCCGTCTCTGCAGAAAAGTCAGGCGGCTCCGAACATCAGCAGCTCTGCAGAGGCATGAGAACCAATCAGAGAGAGAAAAGACAAAAAACAAACAAATAAACAAATAAACAAACAAAACCAAAGCAGATAAACAAAAATATAGACAAACATCAAAATAAACAAACAAAAAAGACAAAAACAGACAAACATCAAAATAAACCAACAAAAAAGACAAAAACAGACAAACATCAAAATAAACTACCAGACCAAAACAAACAAAGAGTGGGAATGTTTACGTACAAACTCTTTGTCATCTTCTTCCTCTGCTGACGTTTTCTGGACTCTCCGCCCTGAATAAACAACAACAACAACAACAACCATTACACAGAGTTATACCAGGTTCTGATGGTGTTTATGGATCTTTAAACCAGATATCTGGTTCTTGCTGGTCTGGACTTGTTCGGACAGAAGATTCTGTCAGTGAACCCTAAAATAAAGTTACGTTCAATTTTATGGATTAATTCGACAGTTTCTTTTTAAAGAAAGTGTTTTTTCTCTTGAACTCCCTCTGAGCTTCCGTAGTTTCGAAGCTTCTGCAGTAGCTGCCAAGCAGGAAGTATTTACAGGAAGTTGCACACCTGTACAGTCGATAAGCAGCTCGGAGATGATGTCTATCGACACTAATTAAACCTTTAATTGTACATTTTGTAAGACAGGCTTTAAAGTTTAAAGCTTTAAAGAAAGTGGGTGCGAACACGTCCTACCTTGGTGCCGTTGAGCAGCAGCAGCAGCTGGTGCAGAGACGCTCCTTCCCTGGTCAGGTGTTTCCTCAGGGTCTGAGGGGAAGGAGGGGAGGGGGCGGGGCCTGTGGAGGCGAGCTGGTGGATGGTGCTGTCTGACAGGAAGCGGGGGGATCGGGGTTCCTGCAGCAGGGAACCCTCAGAGAGCGAGCGGCGCAGGACTGATGGGTAATCAATCAGGTAATCAATCAGGTCATCAATCAGGTAATCAATCGGGTAATCAATCGGGTAATCAATCAGGTAATCAATCAGGTAATCAATCAGGTCATCAATCAGGTAATCAATCGGGTAATCAATCAGGTAATCAATCAGGTTTCATTGTAAACACAGTAAAGGTCAAAGGTCACACCTCTGACTTTATAAAGCTGGAACTGACCTGCAGGTCTGTGGCTGAAGGGGAACTCGGCTCCTCCTCCTTCCTCCTCATCATCACTCTCCTCCTCCTTCATGTTAAAGGGGCGTGGCCTCAGCAGGAGTCCCCGCCCCCCGACTCCGCCCACATTCTCTGAGGTTTCTGAGGCGCTCTCCCCCTCCCCCTGCTGCCGCTCCTCCACCTCCTCCTCCGGCCTGCTGCTGCTCCTCTCCTTCCAGACGGGACTCCTCAGAGGGGAGGATGGGGGAGGAAATAACTGAGGCAGGGAGGGGAGAGTCCTGGGGGGAGGTGAGGACGAAGAGGAGGTGGAGAAGGGGGAGTAAGGAGCAGGGGAGGGAGCTCTGCGGGGGTCACAGAGGGAGGAGTAAGGAGAGCAGGAACGGTAGAGGAGGCCGAAATCTGAGGGGAGGTCTGAGAGCTGAGGAAGGGGAGGAGGAGGAGGAGGAGGAGGAGGAGGAGGAGGAAGAGGAGGAGGAGGAGGAGGAAGAGGAGGAGGAGGAGGAGGAGGAGGAGGAGGAGGAAGAGGAGGAGGAGGAGGAGGAGGAGGAGGAGGAGGAGGAGGAGGAAGAGGAGGAGGAGGAGGAGGAGGAGGAGGAGGAGGAAGAGGAGGAGGAGGAGGAGGAGGAGGAGGAAGAGGAGGAGGAGGAGGAAGAGGAGGAGGAGGAGGAGGAGGAGGAGGAGGAGGAGGAAGAGGAGGAGGAGGAGGAGGAGGAAGAGGAGGAGGAGGAGGAGGAGGAGGAGGAGGAGGAGGAGGAAGAGGAGGAGGAGGAGGAGGAGGAGGAAGAGGAGGAAGAGGAGGAAGAGGAAGAAGAGGAGGAAGAGGAGGAGGAGGAGGAAGAGGAGGAGGAGGAGGAGGAGGAGGAGGAGGAAGAAGAAGAAGAAGAAGAGATAATCATGTTAATACTACTCACGCTGTTTTGTTTCAGTGTCCTCTTATAAGCAAAAGAGAATAATTAACTAGAACATTTCTGAAGAAATTTTGATGGGTTCCAATCTGCTGCCCGCCCTATCAACAAACCCTTTAGTTCAGTTGAAGTTGAGAGTCTCCTGTCACATATAAACTTTGAATGAGGTCTCTGTGATGTCGTATGGCTGAGTTATGAGAACTCCAAAATAGGGCAGTTTTTGGCATTTTTGGCTCGTTAAGTGCTTTCCAATCGATTTTTCCATTAAGACGGGTCTGCTGAAGACAGTGATGTGATTTTTATCAAGATCCTGTTTAAATATAGCTTTTATGGTACTTTCAAAATGGCCTCGTTAAGTGCTTTTCAATGCATTTTCCCATTGCATTGTGGGTATTTTCAAACTTCCCCTCACTATCAGTTTAAAGGAGAAAAGCAGATCAGATTTATAACATGAAGCTGTTATAACAGGGCAGCCATCTTGGCTCTGCCCTCATAAGCAGTCTTAGAACAGAGCAGGCTAACAAGGCGTTGCCCCGGTAACAGGAGCAGGCTAACAAGGCGTCGCCCCGGTAACAGGAGCAGGTGCGGCTCGTCTGTGTCTCTGACATGTACGCTCACTATGGCTTATTAAAATTAGACTATAATTTTGACTGCACTCGACTGTCTCGAACAAACGGTCGCTGTTCGAAAAGTAAAAGTCGTATCCGAATAATTCTTGAACTGTCAGCGCCCCAAGAGACAGCAGAAGCAGCGGTGTAATTTTCATTCGGCTACTATGTGGGGCTCGTTTTTTATGGCAGTTTTAAAATAATTTTTCACCTGAATTTTATGATTTTAGGCGTTTATAATGGGCGGAATGTCAGCTGGAGGGCCGAATCTCTGCACTCAGAGGCGATTTGTGAGGAATCTGTGAGGCAGAGCTCAATGAGTCTGACTTTGTGTGAAAGAGGATAAAAATGTCTACGGTTTGAAGTAAAATTTGTCCAGATCGGGCAGATATTTCAGATATGAGAGACATTTGTTCGAGGAATTGGTTCAGTATCGAATTTAGCGTGAGAAACAGAGTGGGAGAGACGCCTCAGCTGAGATGTAGTCTTCCTAAAACGTAAACTGCCGTTGTGTCAAATATGTATAATATATCAACAAACCCTTTAGTTCAGTTAAAGCCGAGAGTTTCCTGTCACATATAAACTTTGAATGAGGTCTGTGTCATGCTTTATGGCTGAGTTATAAGGCCTCTAAAATAGTGAAAATAGTAGTAAAATAGTAGTTTTTGGCAGTTGGCGCAGCCCTATTTTTGAATTGATTGGTTTCAGAGACCTGCACCAAACCTGAACCTAGTTTAACAAAACGTTGGAACTGAAGTTCTAAGAGAAGAAATCTGAAACTACCTGTACAGGTGGCAGTGCGAAAAAAACCACAGGAACAGCGCCCTACCTGGTGGCCATGTCCGGTCTCCGTGGCGACCAGCTGGAGTTGTATGTTGTCATGGAGACAGAGGCTGACCCGAACCTTCTGCTCGATGCTGAATGCCTCCAAACTGAAGAGACAGCGCCAGCAGGTCTGGGAACTCTGCAGGAAGTAGATCTGCAGCGGTTCTGATGTCACTGAAACAACAAGAGGCAGAGCCTTCAGTTATCAGGCCCCTCTCTGTGGAACCAGCTGCCAGTTTGGGAGGCAGAGCCTTCAGTTATCAGGCCCCTCTCTGTGGAACCAGCTGCCAGTTTGGGAGGCAGAGCCTTCAGTTATCAGGCCCCTCTCTGTGGGACCGGCTGCCAGTTTGGGAGGCAGAGCCTTCAGTTATCAGGCCCCTCTCTGTGGAACCAGCTGCCAGTTTGGGAGGCAGAGCCTTCAGTTATCAGGCCCCTCTCTGTGGAACCAGCTGCCAGTTTGGGAGGCAGAGCCTTCAGTTATCAGGCCCCTCTTTGTGGAACCAGCTGCCAGTTTGGGAGGCAGAGCCTTCAGTTATCAGGCTCCTCTCTGTGGAACCAGCTGCCAGTTTGGGAGGCAGAGCCTTCAGTTATCAGGCCCCTCTCTGAGGAACCAGCTGCCAGTTTGGGAGGCAGAGCCTTCAGTTATCAGGCCCCTCTCTGTGGAACCAGCTGCCAGTTTGGGAGGCAGAGCCTTCAGTTATCATGCCTCGTGCATGCTCAGGACGGGGGATTGGATCAGAGAGAAGTTTCAGTTAATCTGTTGGTTTCCTGAGCTGGAAACTTTAATTATCTCTGTATGAATTGGACTAAATTGTAATTTAATGAATTGGATTTGATTGATTATGATTGTATTAGAATAAATTGGACTGTAATTGACTTGAATTGGACTGTAGTGCCGTTAGATTTGTTGTGATTTCGTGCTTTGTAAATGAAACTGAACTGAACTTAATTTTCATGTGTATCTATGACTCAGTGGTTAGGGTGGTTTGTCCAGTAATTGGAAGGTTGGTGGTTCAATTCCCACTCTTGCCACTCAAAAATTGGTGAAACAACTGTAGGGGTGTCAGGCCACCTCCTTGCCCCGGGCGCAGTGCATGCTCCCTGGGTGGAGGTATCTCATCCCTGCCCTGACTGCAGCACACCTGGAAGCCACCTGTCCCAAACATTATGGAGCCTGTACACATCAGAACATGGAGGACAACAACAACAACAACAACTGGGTGGTACCCTCTCTGAGCTGCACGGTGTTCAGGTACAGCGGACTCTGTAGGACGTTACAGCGTCCGGCTTCGTCCTCTCTGGTGAACAGCAGCAGGTCGCTGTAGATAAGCACCGTCACCTGAAACACACACAGAAAAACCATTATCACAAAGAGAGCACACACTGAAAAAAACAACTCATAAGATTTACTTAAAAAACCCTCTGTAAGTATTTGCACTCAGATGATTTAAGTAATATTTAATGCTGCAATAGCAAGTAAATTTTACTCACCATAAAACATAACAGTTTTGAAGATATTAGGTAACATTTACTTAATTACATCTAAGTTTTAAGTTATATTTATTTAAACAGATGAAGTAAACTCTACTTGTTTTTCATAGGCAGGAACATCATTTTACTCAAAATTTT
Source organism: Odontesthes bonariensis (assembly GCF_027942865.1). Lineage (NCBI taxonomy): Eukaryota > Metazoa > Chordata > Actinopteri > Atheriniformes > Atherinopsidae > Odontesthes > Odontesthes bonariensis. Next base: position 251,247 of record NC_134511.1, read on the forward strand.
AAGTAAATTTTATATATCTGTAGTATTTGCTGTTATGAAGTAACACTTTCAGAGTAAAGTTTATGTAGTATTTCTAGGTTTATATACATACAACTATTAAATTGTATGAGGAAACCTCAGTAAAACGTACTCTTCCCCCATAATTCATGTGTTACGTTAATAAAATGTTTAATTTTACTTAAAGGATAAGACCGTTTTTTTTACATTTGGCCCTTGATTTCACATTATAGCATGATGTTCTCCTCACCCCTGCTTGTTGTTGAACATTTGGAGCTGTTCCGAAGATATTCGAGAGGCGTCTGGCTGCTCTCTTGAGATATTCGGCCATGAAACGGTTTCCTATGGGCAAGCTTATACAGGCACAAACTATGCTGTTTATAATTTATTAATTACTCTACACTAGCACTGATAACGTGGAGGTGCGTCGCTTAATTAAAAAAATCCGGGTTACTAATTTTGAATTTTAGCCGAATGAATAAATAGGCAGCAGGTCTGTGGGCTGTCTGTGGCAGTAGCACGAGGAGGACGTCAGTAACACCCACTTTACCACAAAAAAATCAAAATTACAACATCTTCGTTTGTTATTCCTGACCTGTTTGTAGCACCAACCTGACCTGCCTGCCTTGTTACCGGTTTTACCCATGTTCCTCGTCACCTTGAAGCTAAGTATTTATTCTATTTATTCCATGCCATGCCAAGTCTTTTGTTTGCCTTCTCAAAGTTAAGTTTTTGAATCCGGCTCTGCCGCGCTTTTTGTTTGAACTTTGTTTGTTTTTGTATAATAAATCCAGTTTTCCTTTTGAAAAAGTCCGCATCCGTGTCCTACCTTCACAGACAATTTTTGGAGGGAGATATTTGATTTATTAGAGAAAATATTTGCTTCTCGGCTGCCTAGGAACCCGCTGCTGGCCATCCTGGGTATCTATATATCTGCTGCATGTACTACTTACAGCAGCTAAGAAAGCAATAACCCTAAACTGGCTTAAAAAAGACCCCCCAACACTGGATACATGGCAGTCAGTAGTTTTTACATGATGGAAAAAATAACTTTAATCAGTAACTTCCCCCAGCATTCAGCTTCTGATGAGGTAACGCCACTAACAGAAGATCACATGACCTGAGGCCGTCCTCAGTTTGAGTCTAACTGACTTCTCATCTTCCCTTTTACCAAAACCCTGAAAGTGAAACGGGGCAGATTCCCAGAAGCAGCTCAGGACGATCCATTAGTGGAAACTGATCCTGGATCTGCTCTCTGAGGACCTTCAGATCCAGCAGAGAACAAACTCAATTATTTAAAACATCCCATTTTATTTCTGGATGTTCTGGGTTTGTTTTTTTAATGGTAACTGACTGGAGACGGAACCGGTTCTGCTTCCTGTTACCTGTCACGCCCATGGGACTATGTTTTAAGTTTTATGTTTTAGGTTACATTTTGGTTTCAGTTCATGTCTTAGATTTTGCCATGTTTTAGTTTCCCTTCACTCAGTTCATTCACTGCACCTGTTCATTCCCCACCAGCTGCACCCAGTCACTAATCACTCAGTCCCTGTCTTGTTGTCGGATCTTTTTGTTTGCTTTCCTTGCCTTTGTTGCTTCCCATGATGTTCGTCAAGCTAAGTATTTATTCATACCGTGCCATGCCCAGTTCTTTGTTTGTTTTGTTCACAGTTATGTTTTTGAATCCGGCTTTTAGTTTGAACCTTGTTTTTTGCTTAAATAAATCCAGTTTCCTTTTCTGAAAAAGTCTGCATCCGTGTCCGACCTTCACCATCCTCACCATCTTGACATTACCTTGATGGGCAGCAGGTCGGCTTGGTGTAGAATCATTTCCTCCGACATCAGCAGGGTTCTGTCCGGGCTGCAGAGATCCAGAGGCTGAAACAACAACACAGACACGTAAACAACTACTACAGGATTAAATAAACAACACAACTTTATTGTTTTTGCATTGAGTTTTTTTTCTTCCACAGATCACATTCATAAAACCATAAAACACGACCTAAAAAACATAAAGATATCAGGAGCTACAACTGGAGCATCTCGATTCTGCTGATCTGAACTCTCAGACAGGGGTCAGGGTTTGGGGGATGTTTGGGGGACTTTGGTGGATGTTTGGGGCATTTGGGGGGATGTTGGGGGACTTTGGGGGATGTTTGGGGGGATGTTGGGGGATGTTTGGGGGGATGATGGGGGATGTTTGGGGGGATGATGGGGGATGTAACAGGAAAGGAGGAGGATCACAGAGCTGGTTAATCCTGGACCTGGCTGCAGGAACAGCTCTAACAGCTCTATGCTCAGCTGTAAGACTATCCGGGCAGACAGAGACTGCAGACAGAGCGGTAACAGGAAAGGAGGAGGATCACAGAGCTAGTTAACAACAGATGCTGGGTTATTGGTTAGTGGTTATTTGTCCACATAAACAAAGAAGTTTGACGTATGATTCTGGATTCTGACCTGGACAAAGACGGGGAAGATGAGGGTTTTGGGTGCCAGGCTGACGTAGGTTCCGTATCCGGAGCAGGGGAGATGGGATTGGATGATGGTGCAGTTCTGGTAGTCGCCATAGTTACCAGGTGGGGCTGATGAGGAGGTTTTGGGGGACGGAGGGGGCAGGTTGGAGGCGTGGCCGGTGAACGATCGCCGCAATGAGCCGAGTCGAGGATTGTGAAGGAGGTTCTGAACTCTGCTGGGGTGAGTCTGAGACTGCCGATCTGGAGAACAAGTTGGATCAGTTTTTCATCAATGCCTTCAACGTATACTCAGAAAGGATAATAAAGAATAATCAGGGTGAGGGCGGTCGTACCGATAGTCCCGCTCTGGTCCTGGTAGACAGGCTGCAGCAGCTGGAACAGAACCAAGAACATTCAGTGTTATAGCAGAACTTTGCTGGATGCCATTCAGACAAAGGTTCTGATCAGACCGCTGCAGGTAGACCCGCCCCCCGGTTCTGATCAGACCGCTGCAGGTAGACCCGCCCCCCGGTTGACCCGCCCCCCGGTTCTGATCAGACCGCTGCAGGTAGACCCGTCCCCCGGTTCTGTTCCAGAGTTCTATCTGCATTCAGACTAAGGTTATTGATTCCCTCATGGCCTTGTTCAGGTAACACATGGTTCTGGCTCAGGTAAAAGGTTCTGGACCAGATGAATATAGGCTCGTTTCCACTATGCAGTCCAGTACGGGTCGGTTAAGTCCAGAGCGGTACCGTACTGTACCGTTCTGAACCGACCCGTTCTGAACCGACCTGTACCGTTCTGAACCGACCCGTACCGATCTGAACCGACCCGTACCGCTCTGAACCGACCCGGACCGATCTGAACCGACCCGTACCGTTCTGAACCAACCCGTTCTGAACCGACCCGAACCGATCTGAACCGACCCGTACCGATCTGAACCGACCCGGACCGATCTGAACCGACCCGTACCGCTCTGAACCGACCCGTTCTGAACCGACCCGTACCGATCTGAACCGACCCGTTCTGAACCGACCCGTACCGATCTGAACCGACCCGGACCGATCTGAACCGACCCGTTCTGAACCGACCCGTACCGATCTGAACCGACCCGGACCGATCTGAACCGACCCGTACCGTTCTGAACCAACCCGTTCTGAACCGACCCGTACCGATCTGAACCGACCCGGACCGATCTGAACCGACCCGTACCGTTCTGAACCAACCCGTTCTGAACCGACCCGTACCGATCTGAACCGACCCGTACCGTTCTGAACCGACCCGTACCGTTCTGAACCGACCCGTCCCGGGCTGCATAGTGGAAAAATGCCATCAGAGTTCTGTCTGATAAAGCGTTGGTTCCGTCCCACCATGAATATGCTGCAGGTTAACACACCTCTAAGCCCCGCCCCCTCTCACCTGCTCTCCTTGATTGACGGGTGACAGAATGATGTAATTGTCTCCGTTTGATGATGTCACACGGGTGCCCCTCAGAGTGGTGGCGGTGTGAGGTGAGTACACTTCCTGGTCTTCCTCCTCCTCCTCCTCCCTCTGCTCTTCTCTTTTATCCTTCCACAGAGCCCCCAAACCGGACCGGACCCCCAGCCCCGGACCCCACCGGCGGCCATGTTTACTGTGGGGGGGGTGGGACAGCAGTTTGCTGCCTGTGGTCTGGGAGACGGGGAGACATTATCGTAGCAGAAAGACGATGTAAACAAACAAGAACTTTTCTTAGAGACTCACCATGTTGTGAGCTGGTGGGCGGAGCAGAGTTTCACATCCCGACCCGACCTCGGGTAAACCTCTCCACACCACCAACACGATCTGAGAGGGGCAGCTCCTGAGGAGGCAAGGTCAACAACAGGAGTCATCAAGGTCAAACACCGGAGTCATCAAGGTCAACAACAAGAGTCATCAAGGTCAAACACCGGAGTCATCAAGGTCAAACACCGGAGTCATCAAGGTCAAACACCGGAGTCATCAAGGTCAACAACAAGAGTCATCAAGGTCAAACACCGGAGTCATCAAGGTCAAACACCGGAGTCATCAAGGTCAAACACCGGAGTCATCAAGGTCAACAACAGGAGTCATCAAGGTCAAACACCGGAGTCATCAAGGTCAACAACAGGAGTCATCAAGGTCAAACACCGGAGTCATCAAGGTCAAACACCGGAGTCATCAAGGTCAAACACCGGAGTCATCAAGGTCAACAACAGGAGTCATCAAGGTCAAACACCGGAGTCATCAAGGTCAAACACCGGAGTCATCAAGGTCAAACACCGGAGTCATCAAGGTCAAACACCGGAGTCATCAAGGTCAACAACAGGAGTCATCAAGGTCAAACACCGGAGTCATCAAGGTCAAACAACGGAGTCATCAAGGTCAAACACCGGAGTCATCAAGGTCAACAACAGGAGTCATCAAGGTCAAACACCGGAGTCATCAAGGTCAACAACAGGAGTCATCAAGGTCAAACACCGGAGTCATCAGGGTCAAACACCAGAGTCATCAAGGTCAAACACCGGAGTCATCAAGGTCAAACACCGGAGTCATCAAGGTCAAACACCAGAGTCATCAAGGTCAAACACCGGAGTCATCAAGGTCAACAACAGGAGTCATCAAGGTCAACAACAAGAGTCATCAGGGTCAAACACCGGAGTCATCAAGGTCAAACACCGGAGTCATCAGGGTCAAACACCAGAGTCATCAAGGTCAAACACCGGAGTCATCAAGGTCAACAACAGGAGTCATCAAGGTCAAACACCGGAGTCATCAAGGTCAAACACCGGAGTCATCAGGGTCAAACACCAGAGTCATCAAGGTCAAACACCGGAGTCATCAAGGTCAAACACCGGAGTCATCAAGGTCAAACACCGGAGTCATCAAGGTCAACAACAGGAGTCATCAAGGTCAAACACCGGAGTCATCAAGGTCAACAACAGGAGTCATCAAGGTCAAACACCGGAGTCATCAAGGTCAACAACAGGAGTCATCAAGGTCAAACACCGGAGTCATCAAGGTCAACAACAGGAGTCATCAAGGTCAAACACCGGAGTCATCAAGGTCAACAACAGGAGTCATCAAGGTCAAACACCGGAGTCATCAAGGTCAAACACTGGAGTCATCAAGGTCAAACACCGGAGTCATCAAGGTCAACAACAGGAGTCATCAAGGTCAAACACTGGAGTCATCAAGGTCAAACACCGGAGTCATCAAGGTCAACAACAGGAGTCATCAAGGTCAAACACCGGAGTCATCAAGGTCAAACACCGGAGTCATCAAGGTCAACAACAAGAGTCATCAAGGTCAAACACAGGAGTCATCAAGGTCAAACACAGGAGTCATCAAGTTAACAACAGGAGTCATCAAGGTCAAACACCGGAGTCATCAAGGTCAACAACAGGAGTCATCAAGGTCAAACACCGGAGTCATCAAGGTCAACAACAGGAGTCATCAAGGTCAACAAAAGGAGTCATCAAGGTCAAACACCGGAGTCATCAAGGTCAACAACAGGAGTCATCAAGGTCAACAACAGTCGGACCCTGGGGGGGCGGGGCTACCAGATCAGGGGAGGAGTCGGACTCTACGGGGGCGGGGCTACCCGATCAGGGGAGGAGTCGGACTCTACGGGGGCGGGGCTACCCGATCATGTGTGGAGTCGGACCCTGGGGGGCGGGGTTACCTGATGGTGTGGGCGAGGTCGACACATTTCCAGGTTTCTACAGAAAGTCCATTGAGCTGCAGGACTGAGTCTCCCTGGTGGAGTCCAGACTGGTACGCTGGACCACCTACAAACGGAGGAAATAATAACCAATAAATTAACCAATTAAATCAGCTGAGCAGTCACCTGATATTTACCAGGTGAAAAAGGCCAGTGGGTATGTGGGCAACTTCTTAATAATGTTTAAGGAGCCTTTTTATAAACAGCTTCACAGTTTTCTTTTCCAGCACTTGACTCTCTTGTTGACAGCACTATAGTTTCAATGCGTACAGCACTGGACAATGTTGCCCCTCTGAAAAGGAAGGTAATCAGTCTAATTTAGAAGAGTCTGAATTAGTCTGGAAAGATGGTTTAATAACGTATAAGAAAGCCCTTCGTAAAGCTAGAACTGCTTATTATTCATCGTTGGGTCCCATCTCTTCTATTGGATTGTATGTTTGACACTTTCTGATGGTATACAAATAAAACTGAACTGAAACGCTCGGCTCCTTTAACCAGCCGGCCAAAGCGGGGTCAGGATACAACAGCCCGTAAAACTGGTCTCCCAGTGACTGTAGACCCTGTGAAACATAAAGAGCACCCCCAGGACCAGGACCAGGACCCAGGACCAGGACAAGGACCTAGGACCAGGACCCAGGACCAGGACCAGGACCTAGGACCAGGACCTAGGACCAGGACCCAGGACCCAGGACTAGGACCTAGGACCAGGACCAGGACCCAGGACCAGGACAAGGACCTAGGACCAGGACCTAGGACCTAGGACCAGGACCCAGGACCTAGGACCAGGACCCAGGACTAGGACCAGGACCCAGGACCAGGACCCAGGACCATGCCCACCCACCACACACTCCAAAACCATCCAAATGTCTCATTTGAAACATTTAACTCAATGAGATGTCGGGCCTGTGAGTCCAACATCTCAGAGGACAGTTCTCATTAGTTTTATGGGGATAGAGCCAAAGCTAACAGAGTGTTTCTCACCTGGATCTATGGCCTGGACTCTGACGGGACAATCACAACAGATGGTGAATCCAAAACCATCTTTTCCACGCATGATGCTGACCTGCAGGAAACAGTTCAGAGTCAGAAACCGGGTGGGTATTCTCCTGCCCCCCACACACCAGAACCACTGAGACCAACAGTTCACTTCAACATAAACTCTCATTTGAATTCGTTTGAATGAAATTAATCTTTGATTTTAGTTTTATTTATTTGTTTTATTTCCCAACTGTTTTTTATTAGCCATGTATGAACTTAATGAGTTTGATTTGGTGGTATTTCAGGGACTGGACTGTAATTGGCTTGAATGGGACTGTATCTGATTTGGTGCTTTATAAATATAAAATAAATAAATACACTGAACTGAATACAGATAAAACTTTTATTTAATTTAAGGTGTCGGGTTCAGACGGGAGGCCTCCCTGGATCCTGGTCTCTGAGCTGTTTCCATGACTCTGCAAACAGCGAGGAAGGGTCGGCGTCCTGAGAGTTTTCTCTCAACAAAGGAAGGTCCCAGAGTTCAGACTGACAGGCTGAAATTAAAGTTTAAGATCCCAGAGTTCAGACTGACAGGCTGAAATTAAGGTTTAAGGTCCCAGAGTTCAGACTGACAGGCTGAAATGAAAGTTTAAGGTCCCAGAGTTCAGAATGACAGGCTGAAATTAAAGTTTAAGGTCCCAGAGTTCAGACTGACAGGCTGAAATTAAAACTCCAGCTGGGATGTGTTCAGGTGCTGAGGAAACGGGTGCTGAGGTGAAGGCATGAATGGGAAAGCGCTCAGTGTTTGTCTTTCCCTGCAGCTGAAAGAGCAGCTGCTACATCTGTTAGCCCGACCCGACAGGAGGTGGACCGACCGGCACCAGAACTCTGAGACTCTGGTGAAGGGCGACTGTTAAAAACACCTGCGGACCTCTTACATGTAAAACTATTTATGGTAAAACTTCTCCATCAGTTTATTTTTTTAAATTACTTTTTGCCTTGGTGGTAGGGGAAGAAAGGGGGAGAAAGAGGTAGGAAAGGGGAGAAAAACATGCAACAAAAGTCAGCAGGGTCAGATAGGGTTAGGGTTAACAGGGTTAGGGTTAACAGGGTTGGGGTTAACAGGGTTAGGGTTAACAGGGTTGGGGTTAACAGGGTTAGGGTAAGGGTAGGGTTAGGGTTAACAGGGTTAGGGTTAACAGGGTTAGGGTAGGGTTAGGGTTAACAGGGTTAGGGTTAACAGGGTTAGGGTTAGGGTACGGTTAGGGTTAGGGTTAACAGGGTTAACAGGGTTAGGGTAAGGGTAGGGTTAGGGTAGGGGGTAGGGTTAACGGTCAGGGTTAACAGGGTTAACAGGGTTAGGGTTAGGGTAGGGGGTAGGGTTAACAGGGTTAGGGTTAGGGTTAGGGTTAACAGGGTTAATAGGGTTAGGGTTAGGGTAGGGGGTAGGGTTAACGGTTAGGGTTAACAGGGTTAGGGTTAGGGTAGGGGGTAGGGTTAACAGGGTTAGGGTTAACAGGGTTAACAGGGTTAGGGTAGGGGGTAGGGTTAACAGGGTTAGGGTTAACAGGGTTAACAGGGTTAGGGTAGGGGGTAGGGTTAACAGGGTTAGGGTTAGGGTAGGGGGTAGGGTTAACAGGGTTAGGGTAAGGGTAGGGTTAGGGTAGGGGGTAGGGTTAACAGGGTTAGGGTAAGGGTAGGGTTAGGGTAGGGGGTAGGGTTAACAGGGTTAGGGTAAGGGTAGGGTTAGGGTAGGGGGTAGGGTTAACGGTCAGGGTTAACAGGGTTAACAGGGTTAGGGTTAGGGTAGGGGGTAGGGTTAACAGGGTTAGGGTTAGGGTTAGGGTTAACAGGGTTAATAGGGTTAGGGTTAGGGTAGGGGGTAGGGTTAACGGTTAGGGTTAACAGGGTTAGGGTTAGGGTAGGGGGTAGGGTTAACAGGGTTAGGGTTAACAGGGTTAACAGGGTTAGGGTAGGGGGTAGGGTTAACAGGGTTAGGGTTAACAGGGTTAACAGGGTTAGGGTAGGGGGTAGGGTTAACAGGGTTAGGGTTAGGGTAGGGGGTAGGGTTAACAGGGTAAGGGTTAACAGTGTTAACAGGGGACGGGCTTCTTACTGCTCGCCCATCGAGTTGCTTCAAACTATATTTCCTCTTAGTCTTTGTCATAGTTCCAGTATATTTATGTCCTCACAGAGATAGCAGAAAGTGGAACATGATAATATACATGTCTGCTCTCAGGAATGTGACAGTTCTGACTCCACACAGGTGGGGCCCAGGTTTAAATCTGCTGTTTGCCTGTTTTCCCTCAGTTTAGTCTGAAAGGCAGCGTCCTGATGTACCTCCCAGGACTGCAGGGAGCATCGACCGACCGTCTCACACACACCAGCAGCTTATTAAAGATTTATAACACACACAGAGGAAACTCTGGAGGTTTTGCCAGGAAATGACAATCAGGCAGCGGTGACATCACACCTCACAGCCAATCAGAGCAGGCGGCTGTTTCCTGCTGTTTGTGTTTCCTCATTATCTGCAGAACTCTTCCCACCAGAGTCCATTAAAAAAGTCTCTGATTTAGTGGCCCCACAGGCTGAGATGTCACAAACGGACTCTACTCTACAACTTCCCTGGGTCCCGAGGTTCTGAAACCTGTTCAGAACCCGCTCAGAACAGAACCTACTGCGGCACAAACACCCCAAATCAATCAGTCTGATCAGAATTATGGATAAGCAGAGACTCTCAGACCTGTGGAAGGTTCTGTCCGATGCAGACGCGACACAGGCGGTGGATGGTGTGCATGCCAGCGAATCAGGTGCTCGGTATCAGTTCAGGTGCTCGGTTCAGGTCCCGGTGAACCACGCGTCCATTTGATCCTCCGTTGCAGCTGAACTAGAATCAGGACCAGGGACAGGCCGGGTCCAGACTCACAGAGCTAAAAACTGGGTCCAACAGACCAACCCAGGTCCAGGTTCAGAGAATAAAAACCAGGTCTGATCCAGTCCGTTGGGTCCAGGAGAACCAGAGCGAGCGGCGTTCTGGACGCTCGGCGGTGGACTGGATGTGTGTGTGGGAACCAGCAGAAACAGGATAATGGGAGGAAACACACACACACTCAGACACACGAAAACAAAAACAGTGGATGTGTCGCTGCGATAAGACACACACTTCCTGAACACACACACACTCTGTCCTAACATCGCTGTGAGGACCAAACACTCGCAGCAGGTTCCCAGGACCCGGTTCTGACCCCCAACCCTGAAACCGGGTTCTGACCCCCAACCGTGAAACCGGGTTCTGACCCAAACCCTGAAACCGGGTTCTGACCCCAACCCTGAAACCGGGTTCTGACCCCCAACCCTGAAACCGGGTTCTGACCCAAACCCTGAAACCGGGTTCTGACCCAAACCCTGAAACCGGGTTCTGACCCCAACCGTGAAACCGGGTTCTGACCCCCAAACCCTGAAACCGGGTTCTGACCCCAACCCTGAAACCGGGTTCAGACCCAAACCCTGAAACCGGGTTCTGACCCCCAAACCCTGAAACCGGGTTCTGACCCCCAAACCCTGAAACCGGATTCTGACCCCCAACCCTGAAACCGGGTTCTGACCCCCAACCCTGAAACCGGGTTCAGACCCAAACCCTGAAACCGGGTTCAGACCCAAACCCTGAAACCGGGTTCTGACCCCAACCCTGAAACCGGGTTCTGATCCCCAAACCCTGAAACCGGGTTCAGACCCAAACCCTGAAACCGGGTTCAGACCCAAACCCTGAAACCGGGTTCTGACCCCCAAACCCTGAAACCGGGTTCTGACCCCCAATCCTGAAACCGGGTTCAGACCCAAACCCTGAAACCGGGTTCTGACCCCAACCCTGAAACCGGGTTCTGACCCCCAAACCCTGAAACCGGGTTCAGACCCAAACCCTGAAACCGGGTTCTGACCCCAACCCTGAAACCGGGTTCTGATCCCCAAACCCTGAAACCGGGTTCTGACCCCCAAACCCTGAAACCGGGTTCTGACCCCCAATCCTGAAACCGGGTTCAGACCCAAACCCTGAAACCGGGTTCAGACCCAAACCCTGAAACCGGGTTCTGACCCCCAATCCTGAAACCGGGTTCAGACCCAAACCCTGAAACCGGGTTCAGACCCAAACCCTGAAACCGGGTTCTGACCCCAACCCTGAAACCGGGTTCTGACCCCAACCCTGAAACCGGGTTCTGACCCCCAAACCCTGAAACCGGGTTCTGACCCCCAACCCTGAAACCGGGTTCTGACCCCAACCCTGAAACCGGGTTCTGTACCCCAAACCCTGAAACCGGGTTCTGACCCCCAAACCCTGAAACCGGGTTCAGACCCAAACCCTGAAACCGGGTTCTGACCCCCAACCCTGAAACCGGGTTCTGACCCCAAACCCTGAAACCGGGTTCTGACCCCAACCCTGAAACCCAGTTCTGACCCCCAACCCTGAAACCGGGTTCAGACCCAAACCCTGAAACCGGGTTCTGACCCCAACCCTGAAACCGGGTTCAGACCCAAACCCTGAAACCGGGTTCTGACCCCCAACCCTGAAACCGGGTTCAGACCCAAACCCTGAAACCGGGTTCTGACCCCAACCCTGAAACCGGGTTCTGACCCCCAACCCTGAAACCGGGTTCTGACCCCCAAACCCTGAAACCGGGTGTCATTCCTCTCATTGTGGGTTTAAAATCAAGTACCAGACAAAAAGACAAAAGATCTGATGGACTGCTGTTTGGACTTTTTGTGCCTGGTTCGATTCTCTGGTTTTGATTGTCTGGTTCTGATTCTCTGGTTTTGATTGTCTGGTTCTGATTCTCTGGTTTTGATTGTCTGGTTCTGATTGTCTGGTTTTGATTGTCTGGTTTTGATTGTCTGGTTCTGATTCTCTGGTTCTGATTGTCTGGTTCTGATTCTCTGGTTCTGATTGTCTGGTTCTGATTCTCTGGTTCTGATTCTCAGGTTCTGATTCTCTGGTTCTGATTGTCTGGTTCTGATTCTCTGGTTTTGATTGTCTGGTTCTGATTCTCTGGTTTTGATTGTCTGGTTCTGATTCTCTGGTTCTGATTGTCTGGTTCTGATTGTCTGGTTCTGATTCTCTGGTTCTGATTGTCTGGTTCTGATTGTCTGGTTCTGATTGTCTGGTTCTGATTCTCTGGTTTTGATTGTCTGGTTCTGATTGTCTGGTTCTGATTGTCTGGTTCTGATCCTCTGGTTCTGATTGTCTGGTTCTGATCCTCTGGTTCTGATTCTCTGGTTCTGATTCTCTGGTTCTGATTCTCTGGTTCTGATTCTTTGAACCAGGTCCATCTGAATGATGAGAATATAAAAATAATTTATGGGACGCCGGTCAGCTCAGTGGGTTGAGCAGCTGTCCCATATACGGAGGCCCTCGACCCAGCCTACCCCCTGGTTCAGGCCCGCCTTTCATTTATACTCATTTTACGCTTCGGGCCTGTCATTTTTATGCATTTTTAATTTTTGTCGTCATTTTATGCTGGTGAAATGACCGAATGGTTTGGGTTCACACATTATTTCCTTCAGATATTTAGTGTAAAATGACTAAAAGGTCAAAGTTGTGCAAGAAGCCTCAAAGCTGCACAGTCTGAGTTTGCTGCTTCACATTTTCTCCAAACTGGTTTTTCTCTGGTTACAGTCGGCGTAAAGAATAGCATCAGAGTCTTCCAGCGGTGCATGTAAGCATGTTGTACTCTTTGGTGTGATAAATATATCTTTATCCCAGTTCTGTTTTATACGTCACAGCAAGGAAATTTTATAGATTTGTTTGAATTACCATAAGTTTACCTTGTACTTGACTTGTAAAAGTCCCTAAAAGTTCCTCTAGGTTGTTCAGTTCATAGATTCCTCACCAAAACACACATTCCTTTAATTCAATTCAATTCAATTCATTTTTATTTATATAGCGCCAAATACAACAAATGTCATCTCAAGGCACTTAGATAATAAGTCCAATTCAAGCCAATTGGATTTCAATTCATTGTAATCATAATTATTCATAAAATAATCCAATTCGTTCATATAGAGCCAATTCAAAAACAATTTCCTAGCTAAGAAAACCAACAGATTGCACTGAAAACTTTTTCTTTTTCGGTCCAATCTCCCGTTTAATACATCTTTATTTGTTTGTTTTTCCTTTAATATCTTAACAATAAAACATTTTAAGTCCAGCGGTGATACAGACTGAAGCTTAAATCCCTGTTGAAGCTTCGGTTGCTGTAAGGACAGAAAGAGGCTGAGGAAACTCGTGTTTTTTCTTGGTGTGGTCTTCAGTCAGCAGGAAGATTTATGTTCCTCAGCTTCATGCTGAGCTCTTATTGAAGCTCTAAGCTTTACATCTCAGGCTGTTAGAGTAAAAACAAGGCGAGCCGTGGTTTATTGCCTAGTCTTCTTTATATTCTTTATACTCAACACTTTAGCTACTCTGCAGAGATGCTACCCAGCAGAGTGTCACCCCAACCAAAACCAATGAAGGAGAACGTTGGCGTCTGTAGTCTTAATGACTCCTAAGTCAAGTAAAAACAGGTCAATCCCCCAATCTAGATCAGTTCCAGATTGAGTCTGAATCTAAGACCAAGGCCAGAGCCCAATTCTTCCCCTTGGCCCTCTTCTTTTAGGGACTAAGGAGTCATCCATCCATCCAACACCCTGGTTAAAGGGATAAAAGACAGATTCTCCTTGACTCCTAAAAGGGAATTAGCATCTTTTTCCTGCAGATTGGAAGGCCAAAGAGGAGAATTGGGTTTGGGCCTGGTTCATGTCTGTAGAGAATATTCTGTGGACTCACCACCAGCCTCTGTGGGCCGCCGTCTTGGTTGTCCTGGCGCTGGTTGTCCTGGCGCTGGTTGTCCTGGCGCAGGTTGTCCTGGCGCTGGTGGTCCTGGCGCTGGTTGTCCTGGCGCTGGTTGTCCTGGCGCTGGTTGTCCTGGCGCCGGTTGTCCTGGCGCTGATTGTCCTGGCGCCGGTTGTCCTGGCGATGGTCGTTGGCGTACAGCGCTGACGTGCAGTAGTTGGCGTGGGCCGAGTCGAGGCTGAGGGGCCGACCGGCGGCCCGGCCGTGGTGGGTCCAGGCTTTGGGTCCAGTTGAGGAGGAGTTGGGGCCGTTGGACTGGTAGGTTGTGGTGCCGGTGCTGTTGGTGTGGGTCGGGTCGGTATCTGAGTCTGGAGTCCTTCTGCGGTCAGCTGCAAGCAGAAAACCACCATCATCATCATCATCACCTACGGCATCGTCCCAGGACCAGGCGGTGGTCTTCCAGAACATCTCAACGGTCCTCAGTCCGGACTGAACCAAAGAGAACACGACTGGGCTCAAGCAGATCCACAGGTTCTACAGAACAGCCGGTCCAGCATCCAGTCTCTGTTAGGATACCAGGAAACCAACAGCCGGCAGGGACCGAGACCCGAACAGGAAGCTCAGACCCAAACAGGAAGCTCAGACCCGAACAGGAAGCTCAGACCCGAACAGGAAGCTCAGGGACCGAGACCCGAACAGGAAGCTCAGGGACCGAGACCCGAACAGGAACCTCAGGGACTGAGACCCGAACAGGAAGCTCAGACCAGAACCGGACCTGCAAAGCCTTCACAGCATGGGTCTGTACAGGTCCAACATGACGGTGTGCAGGCAGGAAGAAGCAGAAACCCAAAGAGTTTGTCCAGAATCAGAACCAGATCTGCTCTATAAGTCCTGGACCAAGGGGGGCCGGCGGTCCTGCTGCTGACACACAGCCAGATAAGTCCTGGACCCGGGCGGGCCGGCGGTCCTGCTGCTGACACACAGCCAGATAAGTCCTGGACCCAGGGGGGCCGGCGGTCCTGCTGCTGACACACAGCCGGATAAGTCCTGGACCCGGGCGGGCTGGCGGTCCTGCTGCTGACACACAGCCAGATAAGTCCTGGACCCAGGGGGGCCGGCGGTCCTGCTGCTGACACACAGCCAGATAAGTCCTGGACCCGGGCGGGCCGGCGGTCCTGCTGCTGACACACAGCCAGATAAGTCCTGGACCCGGGCGGGCCGGCGGTCCTGCTGCTGACACACAGCCAGATAAGTCCTGGACCCGGGCGGGCCGGCGGTCCTGCTGCTGACACACAGCCAGATAAGTCCTGGACCCGGGCGGGCCGGCGGTCCTGCTGCTGACACACAGCCAGATAAGTCCTGGACCCGGGCGGGCCGGCGGTCCTGCTGCTGACACACAGCCAGATAAGTCCTGGACCCAGGGGGGCCGGCGGTCCTGCTGCTGACACACAGCCAGATAAGTCCTGGACCCGGGCGGGCCGGCGGTCCTGCTGCTGACACACAGCCAGATAAGTCCTGGACCCGGGCGGGCCGGCGGTCCTGCTGCTGACACACAGCCAGATAAGTCCTGGACCCAGGGGGGCCGGCGGTCCTGCTGCTGACACACAGCCAGATAAATCCTGGACCCGGGCGGGCCGGCGGTCCTGCTGCTGACACACAGCCAGATAAGTCCTGGACCCGGGCGGGCCAGCGGTCCTGCTGCTGACACACAGCCAGATAAGTCCTGGACCCGGGCGGGCCGGCGGTCCTGCTGCTGACACACAGCCAGATAAGTCCTGGACCCGGGCGGGCCGGCGGTCCTGCTGCTGACACACAGCCAGATAAGTCCTGGACCCAGGGGGGCCGGCGGTCCTGCTGCTGACACACAGCCAGATAAGTCCTGGACCCGGGCGGGCCGGCGGTCCTGCTGCTGACACACAGCCAGATAAGTCCTGGACCCGGGCGGGCCGGCGGTCCTGCTGCTGACACACAGCCAGCAGCCCGTCTGATCTTCTTCTTCTGTGGTGCCGCTCGCTCGCTCTCTCTCTGCCGTCGGGGCAAACGAGTGTCAGATCTCAGTGTGATGTCAGAGGGAGAGAGGGGCGGGCGAGGGACCTGAGCACGGAGGCATTGTGAGGGTCACATGGTTACGGGGCTGCTTCTCATTACCATGGTAACCGTGTGGACCCCCAGAGGGAGAGTGAGTGGGCCCCCCCCCCACCGCTCTAAATATAGACGAACGTATAGATTTACACGAAGAAGAGAGATAACGAGTTCAAACGAGTTCAAAGCCTCATCAGCGAGTAGAAACCACGGTTCTGACCCAGAGTCCTGACCCAGAGTCCTGACCCAGAGTCCTGACCCAGAGTCCTGACCCAGAGTCCTGAACCAGAGTCCTGACCCCAAAGTCCTGACCCAGAGTCCTGACCCCAAAGTCCTGACCCAGAGTCCTGACCCAGAGTCCTGACCCAGAGTGCTGAACCAGAGTCCTGAACCAGAGTCCTGACCCAGAGTCCTGAACCCAGAGTCCTGACCCAGAGTCCTGAACCAGAGTCCTGAGTCCTGACCCAGAGTCCTGAGTCCTGACCCAGAGTCCTGACCCAGAGTCCTGAGTCCTGACCCAGAGTCCTGACCCAGAGTCCTGACCCAGAGTCCTGGACCAGAGTCCTGACCCAGAGTCCTGACCCAGAGTCCTGAACCAGAGTCCTGAACCAGAGTCCTGACCCAGAGTCCTGAACCAGCGTCCTGACCCAGTGTCCTGACCCAGAGTCCTGACTCAGAGTCCTGACCCAGAGTCCTGACCCAGAGTCCTGAACCAGAGTTCTGACCCAGAGTCCTGAGTCCTGATCCAAAATCCTGATCCAGAGTCCTGACCCAGAGTCCAGAGTCCTGACTCAGAGTCCTGACCCAGAGTCCAGAGTCCTGACCCAGAGTCCTGAACCAGAGTCCTGAGTCCTGATCCAAAATCCTGATCCAGAGTTCAGACAGGAGCTGAGAGATGCATCTGGACCTTGAGCTGATTCATTGGCTCAGAAACTTTGTTGCGTTCGACTTTCACGACAGAGAGATAGGTAGGTAGGTAGGTAGGTAGGTAGATAGGTAGGTAGGTAGGTAGATAGGAAGGAAGGAGGGAAGAAAGGAAGGAAGGAAGGAAGGTAGGTAGAAAGGAAGGTAGGTAGATAGGTAGGTAGGAAGGAAGGTAGGTAGGTAGGTAGGTAGGTAGGAAGGAAGGAAGGAAGGTAGGTAGGTAGGTAGGTAGGTAGGTAGATAGGAAGGTAGGTAGGTAGATAGGAAGGAAGGAGGGAAGGAAGGAAGGAAGGAAGGAAGGAAGGTAGAAAGGAAGGTAGGTAGGTAGGTAGGTAGGTAGATAGGTAGATAAGAAGGTAGGTAGGTAGATAGGAAGGAAGGAGGGAAGGAAGGAAGGAAGGAAGGAAGGAAGGAAGGTAGGTAGAAAGGAAGGTAGGTAGACAGGTAGGTAGGTAGGAAGGTAGGTAGGTAGATAGGAAGGAAGGAGGGAAGGAAGGAAGGAAGGAAGGAAGGAAGGTAGGTAGGTAGGTAGGTAGGTAGGTAGGTAGGTAGATAGGTAGATAAGAAGGTAGGTAGGTAGATAGGAAGGAAGGAGGGAAGGAAGGAAGGAAGGAAGGAAGGAAGGAAGGAAGGTAGGTAGAAAGGAAGGTAGGTAGACAGGTAGGTAGGAAGGAAGGTAGGTAGGTAGGTAGGTAGGTAGGTAGATAGGAAGGAAGGAAGGTAGGTAGGTAGATAGATGGGTAGGTAGGTGGATAAGAAGGTAGGTAGGTAGGTAGGTAGGTAGGTAGGTAGGTAGGTAGATAAGAAGGTAGGTAGGTAGATAGGAAGGAAGGAGGGAAGGAAGGAAGGAAGGAAGGTAGGTAGAAAGGAAGGTAGGTAGATAGGTAGGTAGGAAGGAAGTTAGGTAGGTAGGTAGGTAGATAGGTAGGTAGGAAGGAAGGTAGGTAGGTAGGAAGGTAGGTAGGTAGGTAGGTAGGTAGGAAGGTAGGTAGGTAGGTAGGTAGGTAGGTAGATAGGTAGATAAGAAGGTAGGTAGGTAGATAGGAAGGAAGGTAGGTAGGAAGGAAGGTAGGTAGGTAGGTAGGAAGGAAGGTAGGTAGGTAGGTAGGTAGGTAGGAAGGTAGGTAGGTAGGTAGGTAGGTAGATAGGAAGGAAGGAGGGAAGGAAGGAAGGAAGGAAGGTAGGTAGAAAGGAAGGTAGGTAGATAGGTAGGTAGGAAGGAAGGTAGGTAGATAGGTAGGTAGGAAGGAAGTTAGGTAGGTAGGTAGATAGGAAGGAAGGAGGGAAGGAAGGAAGGAAGGAAGGTAGGTAGAAAGGAAGGTAGGTAGATAGGTAGGTAGGAAGGAAGGTAGGTAGGTAGGTAGGTAGGTAGGTAGGTAGGTAGGTAGGTAGGTAGATAAGAAGGTAGGTAGGTAGATAGGAAGGAAGGAAGGTAGGTAGGTAGATAGATAGGTAGGTAGGTGGATAAGAAGGTAGGTAGGTAGGAAGGTAGGTAGATAGGAAGGTAGGTAGGTAGGAAGAAAGGAAGGAAGGAAGGAAGGAAGGAAGGTAGGTAGGTAGGTAGGTAGATAGGAAGGAAGGAAGGAAGGAAGGAAGGAAGGAAGGAAGGTAGGTAGGTAGGTAGGTAGGTAGGTAGGTAGGTAGGTAGGTAGGTAGGTAGGTAGGTAGGTAGGTAGGTAGATGGGAAGGAAGGAAGGAAGGAAGGTAGGTAGGTAGGTAGGTAGATAGGAAGGAAGGAAGGAAGGAAGGAAGGAAGGAAGGAAGGAAGGAAGGAAGGAAGGAAGGTAGGTAGGTAGATAGGAAGGAAGGTAGGTAGGTAGAAAGGAAGGTAGGTAGGTAGGTAGGTAGGAAGGAAGGTAGGTAGGTAGGTAGATGGGAAGGTAGGTAGGTAGATAGGAAGGAAGGAGGGAAGGAAGGAAGGAAGGAAGGAAGGAAGGAAGGAAGGTAGAAAGGAAGGTAGGTAGATAGGTAGGTAGGAAGGAAGGTAGGTAGGTAGGTAGGTAGGTAGGTAGGTAGATAGGTAGATAAGAAGGTAGGTAGGTAGATAGGAAGGAAGGAGGGAAGGAAGGAAGGAAGGAAGGAAGGAAGGAAGGAAGGTAGGTAGATAGGTAGGTAGGTAGGAAGGAAGGTAGGTAGGTAGGTAGGTAGGTAGGTAGGTAGGTAGATAGGAAGGAAGGAAGGTAGGTAGGTAGATAGATAGGTAGGTAGGTGGATAAGAAGGTAGGTAGGTAGGTAGGTAGGTAGGTAGGTAGGTAGGTAGATAAGAAGGTAGGTAGGTAGATAGGAAGGAAGGAGGGAAGGAAGGAAGGAAGGTAGGTAGGTAGAAAGGAAGGTAGGTAGATAGGTAGGTAGGTAGGTAGGTAGGTAGATAAGAAGGTAGGTAGGTAGGTAGGTAGATAAGAAGGTAGGTAGGTAGATAGGAAGGAAGGAGGGAAGGAAGGAAGGAAGGTAGGTAGGTAGAAAGGAAGGTAGGTAGATAGGTAGGTAGGAAGGAAGTTAGGTAGGTAGGTAGGTAGGTAGGTAGGTAGGTAGGTAGGTAGGTAGGTAGGTAGGTAGGTAGGTAGATAGATAGGTAGGTAGGTGGATAAGAAGGTAGGTAGGTAGGTAGGTAGGTAGGTAGGTAGGTAGGTAGATAGATAGGTAGGTAGGTGGATAAGAAGGTAGGTAGGTAGGAAGGTAGGTAGGTAGGTAGGTAGGTAGATAGATAGGTAGGTAGGTGGATAAGAAGGTAGGTAGGTAGGTAGGTAGGTAGGTAGGTAGGTAGGTAGATAAGAAGGTAGGTAGGTAGATAGGAAGGAAGGAGGGAAGGAAGGAAGGAAGGTAGGTAGGTAGAAAGGAAGGTAGGTAGATAGGTAGGTAGGAAGGAAGTTAGGTAGGTAGGTAGGTAGGTAGGTAGGTAGGTAGGTAGGTAGATAGGTAGGTAGGAAGGAAGGTAGGTAGGTAGGTAGGTAGGTAGGTAGGTAGGTAGGTAGGTAGGTAGGTAGATAGGTAGATAAGAAGGTAGGTAGGTAGATAGGAAGGAAGGAGGGAAGGAAGGAAGGAAGGAAGGTAGGTAGAAAGGAAGGTAGGTAGATAGGTAGGTAGGAAGGAAGGTAGGTAGATAGGTAGGTAGGAAGGAAGTTAGGTAGGTAGGTAGGTAGGTAGGTAGATAGGAAGGAAGGAGGGAAGGAAGGAAGGAAGGAAGGAAGGTAGGTAGAAAGGAAGGTAGGTAGGTAGGAAGGAAGGTAGGTAGGTAGGTAGGTAGGTAGGTAGATAAGAAGGTAGGTAGGTAGATAGGAAGGAAGGAAGGTAGGTAGGTAGATAGATAGGTAGGTAGGTGGATAAGAAGGTAGGTAGGTAGGAAGGTAGGTAGATAGGAAGGTAGGTAGGTAGGAAGAAAGGAAGGAAGGAAGGAAGGAAGGAAGGAAGGAAGGAAGGAAGGTAGGTAGGTAGGTAGATAGGAAGGAAGGAAGGAAGGAAGGAAGGAAGGAAGGAAGGAAGGAAGGTAGGTAGGTAGGTAGGTAGGTAGGTAGGTAGGTAGGTAGGTAGGTAGGTAGAAAGGAAGGTAGGTAGATAGGTAGATAGGTAGATAGGAAGGAAGGAAGGAAGGTAGGTAGGTAGATAGGAAGGAAGGTAGGTAGGTAGGAAGGAAGGTAGGTAGGTAGGTAGATGGGAAGGAAGGAAGGAAGGTAGGTAGGTAGGTAGGTAGGTAGGTAGGTAGGTAGGTAGGTAGATAAGAAGGTAGGTAGGTAGATAGGAAGGAAGGAAGGTAGGTAGGTAGGTAGGTAGGTAGAAAGGAAGGTAGGTAGGTAGGTAGGTAGGTAGGTAGGTAGATAGGTAGGTAGATAGGAAGGTAGGTAGGTAGGAAGGAAGGTAGGTAGGTAGGTAGATGGGAAGGAAGGAAGGTAGGTAGGTAGATAGGAAGGAAGGAAGGAAGGAAGGTAGGTAGGTAGATAGGAAGGAAGGTAGGTAGGAAGGAAGGTAGGTAGGTAGGTAGGTAGGAAGGAAGGTAGGTAGGTAGGTAGATGGGAAGGAAGGAAGGAAGGAAGGAAGGTAGGTAGGTAGGTAGGAAGGAAGGTAGGTAGGTAGAAAGGAAGGTAGGTAGATAGGTAGATAGGAAGGTAGGTAGATAGGAAGGAAGGTAGGTAGGTAGGTAGGAAGGAAGGTAGGTAGGTAGGTAGATGGGAAGGAAGGAAGGAAGGAAGGTAGGTAGGTAGGTAGGTAGGTAGATAAGAAGGAAGGTAGGTAGGTAGGTAGGTAGGTAGGTAGGTAGATAAGAAGGAAGGTAGGTAGGTAGGTAGGTAGGTAGGTAGGTAGAAAGGAAGGTAGGTAGATAGGTAGATAGGAAGGAAGGAAGGAAGGAAGGAAGGTAGGTAGGTAGGTAGGTAGGTAGGTAGGTAGGTAGAAAGGAAGGTAGGTAGATAGGTAGATAGGAAGGAAGGAAGGAAGGTAGGTAGGTAGATAGGAAGGAAGGTAGGTAGGTAGGTAGGAAGGAAGGTAGGTAGGTAGGTAGATGGGAAGGAAGGAAGGAAGGTAAGTAGGTAGGTAGGTAGATAAGAAGGTAGGTAGGTAGATAGGAAGGAAGGAAGGAAGGAAGGAAGGAAGGAAGGAAGGAAGGAAGGTAGGTAGGTAGGTAGGTAGGTAGGTAGGTAGAAAGGAAGGAAGGTAGGTAGGTAGGTAGGTAGAAAGGAAGGAAGGTAGGTAGGTAGGTAGGTAGGTAGGTAGATATATAGATAGATAGATAGATAGATAGATAGATAGATAGGAAGGTAGGTAGGTAGGTAGGTAGATATATAGATAGATAAATAGATAGATAGATAGATAGATAGATAGGAAGGTAGGTAGGTAGGTAGATAGAAAGGAAGGAAGGAAGGTAGGTAGGTAGGTAGGAAGGAAGGTAGGTAGGTAGGTAGGTAGGTAGGTAGATAGGAAGGTAGGTAGGTAGGTAGATATATAGATAGATAAATAGATAGATAGATAGATAGATAGATAGATAGATAGGAAGGTAGGTAGGTAGGTAGATAGAAAGGAAGGAAGGTAGGTAGGTAGGTAGGTAGGTAGGTAGGTAGGTAGGTAGGTAGGTAGGTAGGTAGGTAGGTAGGTAGGTAGATGGATAGACAAATAGATAGATAGATGCAATTTCTTGTGTGTGTATTTGTCTTATTTACCGAGACTGTATGTATATATATCTATATCTATAGATATATATATGTAGTGTATGTATATACACACATTTCCAACAGAAGAAGTTTTATGTACATTTATGTGCCGGAGTCCACTCGCATATAGTCAAAGAGGTTATTGCTGCTCAGCACACAAAGCTTAAATGAAGCTTCTCTGCAGAGTGAACCAAAGTGGCCGAAATGATGAAACAAAACAAACCAGATCTTACAGGTTTGGGGCCGGTGGTGGTACACACTATTCTGTAGGAAATATTTCATTTCTTCCTAAAAGCTCTCCATAGCTGCTGCCGATCACCGAGAAAAAAACTCCGACGCACAGCGCCTAGTTACGGTTACTATGGCTACTACAGCCAATCACAATGTGCTCCCATTCAAGCGGCCATATTGTGTGACGTAATCAGCAGACGACGGAACCCGAGCCGATCTGGTACCTACAGCGTTCTTAAGGAAGGGACACAGGGAGAAAAGGCTGAGCTGTGCCAAAGGACACAAGAAGTGGGCTGAAAATCCTGGGTTTCAGTTTCAGAGAATACGCTGCTTCCTGTATTACTTTAAATCTGTAGAGAAAAGGAGGCCTGGCTCACATTTCTTTACAGATTTCTGTGGATCAATGAGGATCCTGATCGATCACCTTCAGTTCCACATCTGTCGGGTTTAATGGACCTGCAGAAACCAGCAGCTTCCAGCTGTTTAATCCCCCCAAAGTGGTCTTCAGTTTTCTGCTCACGACTCATCCAACAGACGCACAGTGTGCCGGCCTACTCACCCAGAACAACGGCCATCATCGCTGACATACTTTTCTGCCTCGCTGCTTTGTTCTTCCAACAGAAACCTCATGAGCTGCTCTATGATTCATGCTGTAAACTCTGAGCTGCTCTATGATTCATGCCGTATACTCTGAGCTGCTCTGTGATTCATGCTGTAAACTCTGAGCTGCTCTGTGATTCACGCTGTAAACTCTGAGCTGCTCTATGATTCATCCTGTAAACTCTGAGCTGCTCTGTGATTCATGCCGTAAACTCTGAGCTGCTCTATGATTCATTTTGTAAACTCTGAGCTGCTCTATGATTCATGCTGTAAACTCTGAGCTGCTCTGTGATTCATGCCGTAAACTCTGAGCTGCTCTATGATTCATGCTGTAAACTCTGAGCTGCTCTGTGATTCACGTTGTAAACTCTGAGCTGCTCTATGATTCATGCCGTAAACTCTGAGCTGCTCTATGATTCATGCCGTAAACTCTGAGCTGCTCTATGATTCATGCCGTAAACTCTGAGCTGCTCTATGATTCATGCCGTATACTCTGAGCTGCTCTATGATTCACGCTGTAAACTCTGAGCTGCTCTATGATTCACGCTGTAAACTCTGAGCTGCTCTATGATTCACGCTGTAAACTCTGAGCTGCTCTATGATTCATTTTGTAAACTCTGAGCTGCTCTGTGATTCATGCCGTAAACTCTGAGCTGCTCTATGATTCATTTTGTAAACTCTGAGCTGCTCTATGATTCATGCTGTAAACTCTGAGCTGCTCTGTGATTCATGCCGTAAACTCTGAGCTGCTCTATGATTCATGCTGTAAACTCTGAGCTGCTCTGTGATTCACGTTGTAAACTCTGAGCTGCTCTATGATTCATGCCGTAAACTCTGAGCTGCTCTATGATTCATGCCGTAAACTCTGAGCTGCTCTATGATTCATGCTGTAAACTCTGAGCTGCTCTGTGATTCATGCTGTAAACTCTGAGCTGCTCTGTGATTCATGCCGTAAACTCTGAGCTGCTCTATGATTCATGCTGTAAACTCTGAGCTGCTCTATGATTCACGCTGTAAACTCTGAGCTGCTCTATGATTCACGCTGTAAACTCTGAGCTGCTCTATGATTCATGCTGTAAACTCTGAGCTGCTCTATGATTCATGCTGTAAACTCTGAGCTGCTCTATAATTCACGCTGTAAACTCTGAGCTGCTCTATAATTCACGCTGTAAACTCTGAGCTGCTCTATGAATCACGCTGTAAACTCTGAGCTGCTCTATGATTCACGCTGTAAACTCTGAGCTGCTCTATAATTCACGCTGTAAACTCTGAGCTGCTCTGTGATTCACGCTGTAAACTCTGAGCTGCTCTGTGATTCATGCTGTAAACTCTGAGCTGCTCTATGATTCATGCCGTAAACTCTGAGCTGCTCTGTGATTCATGCTGTAAACTCTGAGCTGCTCTATGATTCACGCTGTAAACTCTGAGCTGCTCTATGATTCATGCTGTAAACTCTGAGCTGCTCTATGATTCATGCTGTAAACTCTGAGCTGCTCTATGATTCACGCTGTAAACTCTGAGCTGCTCTGTGATTCACGCTGTAAACTCTGAGCTGCTCTATGATTCATGCTGTAAACTCTGAGCTGCTCTATGATTCACGCTGTAAACTCTGAGCTGCTCTATGATTCACGCTGTAAACTCTGAGCTGCTCTGTGATTCATGCTGTAAACTCTGAGCTGCTCTGTGATTCATGCTGTAAACTCTGAGCTGATCTGTGATTCACGCTGTAAACTCTGAGCTGCTCTGTGAATCATGCCGTAAACTCTGAGCTGCTCTATGATTCATGCTGTAAACTCTGAGCTGCTCTATGATTCATGCTGTAAACTCTGAGCTGCTCTGTGGTTCATGCTGTAAACTCTGAGCTGCTCTGTGGTTCACGCTGTAAACTCTGAGCTGCTCTATGATTCATGCTGTAAACTCTGAGCTGCTCTGTGATTCATGCTGTAAACTCTGAGCTGCTCTGTGATTCACGCTGTAAACTCTGAGCTGCTCTGTGATTCACGCTGTAAACTCTGAGCTGCTCTGTGATTCACGCTGTAAACTCTGAGCTGCTCTGTGATTCACGCTGTAAACTCTGAGCTGCTCTGTGGTTCACGCTGTAAACTCTGAGCTGCTCTGTGATTCACGCTGTAAACTCTGAGCTGCTCTGTGATTCACGCTGTAAACTCTGAGCTGCTCTGTGATTCACGCTGTAAACTCTGAGCTGCTCTGTGATTCACGCTGTAAACTCTGAGCTGCTCTATGATTCACGCTGTAAACTCTGAGCTGCTCTATGATTCATGCTGTAAACTCTGAGCTGCTCTGTGATTCATGCTGTAAACTCTGAGCTGCTCTATGATTCACGCTGTAAACTCTGAGCTGCTCTATGATTCACGCTGTAAACTCTGAGCTGCTCTGTGATTCACGCTGTAAACTCTGAGCTGCTCTGTGATTCACGCTGTAAACTCTGAGCTGCTCTGTGATTCACGCTGTAAACTCTGAGCTGCTCTGTGATTCACGCTGTAAACTCTGAGCTGCTCTATGATTCACGCCGTAAACTCTGAGCTGCTCTGTGATTCACGCCGTAAACTCTGAGCTGCTCTGTGATTCACGCCGTAAACTCTGAGCTGCTCTATGATTCATTTTGTAAACTCTGAGCTGCTCTATGATTCACGCCGTAAACTCTGAGCTGATCTGTGATTCACGCTGTAAACTCTGAGCTGCTCTGTGATTCATCCTGTAAACGCTGAGCTGCTCTATGAGAAGTGATGCTGACGAGGACCTTTATCGAGGAGTAAATGGAACTTGTCTTTTCGGGTGGTGCAGAGTTTGTTATCGGGGAAGCACCTCGGTGTTCCCGTGGGAATAAAAGTGAACTGTAGCTCACGGAGTGCGTCTCAAAGCATTCCTGCAGATCGTCCTCAGCATCCTGAGACCCTTTTTTCAAAGCTTTTGGTATCATCTGTGAATCCGTAGTTTGGTTCTGTGCTCTGATTTCACCTTTGAGACTCCACCACACTAAACTCAGATCAACGAATCCGGGGTAAGAAGGAGCGAGGAACAGCCAATCACAGCCCAGCTTTACCCCCATGAACTCACCTTCTAACCCCACCTCCTCCTCGGGGCTCAGCATTGGTCCGTTCTGCTGTGATGTCACTCTCAGGTGTTTGCTCTGCCCATACTCCTCCCCCAGGAGGTAAAACCAACCTGTCGCCCCCTGCTAACACAGAGGGGGGGTGGGGGGGGCAGCAGTAGGTCATTAAATGGTAAATGGACTGTACTTGTATAGCGCTTTTCTAGTCTAGCTGACCACTCAAAGCGCTTCTAACTACATGCCACATTCACCCATTCACACACACTCATACAGCACGTCTATGTCTATACGCACACTACGTGCTTTCTAATCATTCACACACACATTCGTACACCGATGGATTTATCGGTAGGCAACGTGGGGTTCAGTGTCTTGCCCAAGAACACTTCGACATGTAGCCCAGGGAAGCCGAAGTCGAACCACCGACCTTCCGATTGGTGGGCGACTGCTCTTCCTCCTGAGCTACAGCCGCCCATTAGTAGGTCATTAGGTCAACAGGTGCGTTCAACTGGAACTTTGGGTGACTTAGTCTGTGTTCAAAACCGCCTACTTCTCCCACTACTACTACTAACTTTAACTTTTTTTAAGTTCCCGGATGCATACTAGATTCTCTGAAATGTTGGGTATGCATCATGAGGTTACTACTCATACTCAAACTACCCAAGATGCAACGTAACGTGACGTCGCCGATCGTCATTTCCTGTCAAAACGGCAGTTTCAAGCTAGCTACAACGAGGGTAGGTTCACTTCCTGTTTTCAAAACAAAAGCACCAATTGTATGGTAATGGCTTTCCCTATGATAAAAGGCAACGGGTATTTTATTTTGTGAAAATAACAGGAAGTGCGTTAGCTCACTGCGGCTAGCTTTAGTAGCGCCGAATTCGTGGGAACAAAATGGTAAACAGCCGGTATTTTGTCAGGTTTTCAACACGTTGGGGATCTAAACGACTACTTTCTCACCTGAAAATGTTTCAAATGTTGCTAAAGTTTACAGAGTTTAGAGCTTAAGAGAAATCAGCTTCAGACCGGCTGATTTCGGCTCGGGCAGGAGCAAAATGCATTGTGGGTTAATGCTCTGCATACTGTCTGATCGATGAGTATGCAGTATGTAGTATGTAGTATGCATTATGTAGTATGTAGTATGGAAGTATGTAGTATGTAGTATGTAGTATGGAAGTATGTAGTATGTAGTATGGAAGTATGCATTATGTAGTATGTAGTATGGAAGTATGTAGTATGTAGTATGTTGTATGGAAGTATGTAGTATGTAGTATGTAGTATGCAGTATGCAGTATTTAGTATGTAGTATGCAGTATGCAGTATTTAGTATGTAGTATGTAGTATGCAGTATGTTGTATGGAAGTATGTAGTATGTTGTATGGAAGTATGTAGTATGCAGTATGAAGTATGTAGTATGTAGTATGGAAGTATGTAGTATGTAGTATGTAGTATGCAGTATGCAGTATTTAGTATGTAGTATGCAGTATGCAGTATTTAGTATGTAGTATGCAGTATGCAGTTTGTAGTATGCAGTATGTAATATGCAATATGCAGTATGTAGTATGTAGTATGGAAGTATGCAGTATGTAGTATGCAGTATGTAGTATGCAGTAAGCAGTATGGAAGTATGCAGTATGCAGTATGTAGTATGAAAGTATGCAGTATGCAGTATGTAGTATGCAGTATGTAGTATGCAGTATGCAGTATGTAGTATGCAGTATGCAGTATGTAGTATGCAGTATGTAGTATGCAGTATGCAGTATGTAGTATGCAGTATGTAGTATGCAGTATGCAGTATGTAGTATGGAAGTATGTAGTATGCAGTATGTATTATGGAGTATGCAGTATGCAGTATGCAGTATGTAGTATGCAGTATGTAGTATGCAGTATGCAGTATGTAGTATGCAGTATGTAGTATGGAAGTATGCAGTATGCAGTATGTAGTATGCAGTATGTAGTATGCAGTATGCAGTATGTAGTATGCAGTATGTAGTATGGAAGTATGTAGTATGTAGTATGTATTATGGAGTATGCAGTATGCAGTATGCAGTATGTAGTATGCAGTATGTAGTATGCAGTATGCAGTATGTAGTATGCAGTATGTAGTATGGAAGTATGCAGTATGCAGTATGTAGTATGCAGTATGTAGTATGCAGTATGCAGTATGCAGTATGTAGTATGTAGTATGGAAGTATGCAGTATGCAGTATGCAGTATGCAGTATGTAGTATGCAGTATGTAGTATGTAGTATGCAGTATGTAGTATGCAGTATGCAGTATGCAGTATGTAGTATGTAGTATGGAAGTATGCAGTATGCAGTATGCAGTATGCAGTATGCAGTATGTAGTATGCAGTATGCAGTATGCAGTATGTAGTATGTAGTATGGAAGTATGCAGTATGCAGTATGTAGTATGCAGTATGCAGTATGTAGTATGCAGTATGTAGTATGGAAGTATGTAGTATGTAGTATGTATTATGGAGTATGCAGTATGCAGTATGCAGTATGTAGTATGCAGTATGTAGTATGCAGTATGCAGTATGTAGTATGCAGTATGTAGTATGGAAGTATGCAGTATGCAGTATGTAGTATGCAGTATGTAGTATGCAGTATGCAGTATGCAGTATGTAGTATGTAGTATGGAAGTATGCAGTATGCAGTATGCAGTATGCAGTATGTAGTATGCAGTATGCAGTATGCAGTATGCAGTATGTAGTATGCAGTATGCAGTATGCAGTATGTAGTATGTAGTATGGAAGTATGCAGTATGCAGTATGTAGTATGCAGTATGTAGTATGCAGTATGTAGTATGTAGTATGTAGTATGCAGTATGTAGTATGCAGTATGCAGTATGTAGTATGCAGTATGTAGTATGGAAGTATGTAGTATGTAGTATGTAGTATGCAGGAGGCGGTTTCGAACACAGCCTTATACGACCCTTCACTGCATTAACAGCCTCATGTGAGACATAAATAACTCAACAGCCAATCAGAGTGCAGGATCCTCTGCTGTGATTGGTTCATACTGACCTGAGAGGATGAGATGAGAGAGCCAATCCCGAAGCTCATACAGCCGATCAGCTGACTGCGCCTGAACAGACAGAATGGTGTGAGTCAGACGTGGCCAACGTGCACAGGTACGTGCACAGGTGCTCAGAGTGATGTCATCGCTCACCTGCGGTCAGGTGGTCGTCTGAGCACTGAGACCACCACTCTGCCGAGGAGGTGGTCCCGGATACACCTGAGACACACAAACAGGCCCGAGGTGAAGCTGTGCTGCCCCCTGCTGGCACATCCCTGCAACCACAGCTCTGACCCACTGAACTCTGAGCTACACTGAAAAATCAACTCAGGAAGTATGTAGTATATGTAGTATGGAAGTACAGAAGTATGGAAGTATGTAGTGTATGTAGTATGGAAGTATAGAAGTATGGAAGTATGTTGTATATGTAGTATGGAAGTATAGAAGTATGGAAGTATGTAGTATATGTAGTATGGAAGTACAGAAGTATGGAAGTATGTAGTATATGTAGAATGGAAGTATAGAAGTATGGAAGTATGTAGTATATGTAGTATGGAAGTATGGAAGTATGTAGTATATGTAGTATGGAAGTACAGAAGTATGGAAGTATGTAGTATATGTAGTATGGAAGTACAGAAGTATGGAAGTATGTAGTATATGTAGTATGGAAGTACAGAAGTATGGAAGTATGTAGTGTATGTAGTATGAAAGTACAGAAGTATGGAAGTATGTAGTATATGTAGTATGGAAGTACAGAAGTATGGAAGTATGTAGTATATGTAGTATGGAAGTACAGAAGTATGGAAGTATGTAGTATATGTAGTATGGAAGTATGGAAGTATGTAGTATATGTAGTATGGAAGTACAGAAGTATGGAAGTATGTAGTATATGTAGTATGGAAGTATGGAAGTATGTAGTATATGTAGTATGGAAGTACAGAAGTATGGAAGTATGTAGTATATGTAGTATGGAAGTACAGAAGTATGGAAGTATGTAGTATATGTAGTATGGAAGTACAGAAGTATGGAAGTATGTAGTGTATGTAGTATGGAAGTACAGAAGTATGGAAGTATGTAGTATATGTAGTATGGAAGTACAGAAGTATGGAAGTATGTAGTGTATGTAGTATGGAAGTACAGAAGTATGGAAGTATGTAGTATATGTAGAATGGAAGTATAGAAGTATGGAAGTATGTAGTATATGTAGTATGGAAGTACAGAAGTATGGAAGTATGTAGGAGCTACACTGAAAAATCAACTCAGAAGATTCACTTAGAAAACCCTCTGTAAGTATTTGCACTCAGATGATTTAAGTAATATTTAATGAATATAAATATTTAAATATTATATTTATACATATATATATTATATTTAAATATTTAATGCTGCAATATCAAGTAAATTTTACTCACCATAAAACATAACAGGTTTGAAGATATTAAGTAACATTTACTTAATTACATCTAAGTTTTAAGTTATATTTATTTAAACAAATGAAGTAAAGTCTACTTGTTTTTCATAGGCAGGAACATCATTTTACTCAACATTTTAAGTAAACTTTATATATCTGTAGTATTTGCTGTTATGAAGTAACTTAGTAGATTTTAACGATACATTTTCAGAGTAAAGTTTATGTAGTATTTCCAGGTTTATGTACATACAACTATTAAACATTTAAATTGTATGAGGAAACCAAAGTAAAACTCACTCTTCCCCCATAATTCATGTGTTACGTTAATAAAATGTTTCATTTTACTTAAGAAGCTCGAGTTCTTACTGAATCTTAGGAATGATGACAGTTACTGTAATAGAGTTTACTTCACCAAAAAGTCACTTTTTTCACTGTATGAAGCATTCAGGCAGGAAAAAGGCTCCTAACTCAAGGGATGAACCCAGGGCCGGCCCAAGCCTTTATGGGGCCTTAAGCAGAACTTCATTTGGGGCCCCCCTACCATCACCTCAGCTCCAGATGCCTCATTATTCCACAGGCTGCACTGTTATGTGTGTAACGGACCCACAATCATTAGCATTATTTGTAATCATCTCACAGTATACAGGTGTCATTCTTGTTTTTAACCTTAAAGGGATAGCAAACTCATAAATATGGTTTAATTAACTTCTACATAAAGAGAGATGTATAAGTATGGTTCATTAATTTAACTATTTGAAAGTAACATCAGCAGGCTGGAGACTGCATTTATAGTAAACACGTTAAATAGTTTTATTTCTTTCAGATGTGCAATGGTGTGCAAAGTGCTCAAAATCCAAATCCAAAATAGAATCAAATGACATCCACATTATCTTACAGAAAAATAAAGTTGTAATCAAAATTAAATACTTAAATAATAAATACAATACTTAAATAATTTTGCCCAACGGTGGCAGCAGCCAACAGGAGGCATAAATTAACCTAAATTTTCTGGTGTAATACAATTTCGTTTAAATTATTCAATGTTATTTTAATTTCATGTATATATTTACTTTTTTATCACAACGTCTCGGTGCTCTCTGGGGCCCCCTGGTGGCGTGGGGGCCCTAAGCGACCGAGTAGTTGGCATATGCCTTGGGCCGGCTCTGGATGAACCGTGTTGGGTCCAACTTAGCACAGAAGCCATTTTAAACTGGATCTTTAGGCTCTTTGTTCCCATTTCTTTAGCTGGAACATGTTTCAGGGGACCAGCTGCTTCCTGTTTTTATATAAAACATGAAGAACTGAGGCAGATCGGGACCCTCAGAGGTCCGTTCCTCTGCTGGAAGCCTCGTGGTATGTGTGAGTTTCCTGTGATGCGACAGAGTCTCACAGTGTGAAGCGGCGGCTGAACTCGGGTCTCTTGCTGTTGGGGACCGTCTGAGTTTTCCTCCTGAGGTGATGGCGGAGGTCGGAGGTCACGCTCACCTGTGAACACACACACAGTCAGCAGCAGGAACTGAACCCTCCACCCGACCCACGGGGCGCCGCCTCACCTTCACGTACGAGTCACATGACCTGCGGGACTTTCCCATCAGCCCTCGGGCCTCGTGGACTGCAAAGAAAGACCACAGGAGGTCAGCTGACTCGCCTGGTTCTGATCCAGACCTCTGGATCCATAACTGAGCAATACGCACTCAGGCTCCATGATTGATTAGTTCCTGATCGGGGTCAGGGTTAGGAAACTAGGGTTTGTCCGTTCCTCCAACGAGGAAGCGGAGGGGCACTCTCAGCCCTGCCTTTCGCTACAATGTCCCTATGAAAAATAAATTGGGTTAACATAATCAGATATAAATTAAACTTTCTCTTTCCCTTACTTCCGTCTAATTAGGTTCACATTTTCGCATTCTTTAGCTTAGTTATTGTTCTTTTCACACCTCCTTCACAACGTTTCGACATATTTTTGTCTTCATCAGGTGTTAGGTGCGTTCTATTCCCTATTTTCCTTTTTCCGAACATTTCGTTGGATTCGTAACGCATTAATTTAGCTTAGGCACCCCCTTCACTATGCACAGCCATCTACCTCCTTATATTAGGGTTGGGAAGTGGGCGGGGCTTCGGTTAGGGTTAGGAATTGGGCCTCCATTGAGGTTAGGTTTAGGGTTGGGGCCCAGGTTAGGGTTAGGATTAGGGTCAGGGTCAGGGTTAGGGTTAGATAATGGCAATATAGCCTTAGGGGACAATGCAACTAACGAGCAGGATGACCTGGCGGGTTAGGAAACTAGGGTTTGTCCGTTCCTCCAACGAGGAAGCGGAGGGGCACTCTCAGCCCTGCCTTTCGCTACAATGTCCCTATGAAAAATAAATTGGGTTAACATAATCAGATATAAATTAAACTTTCTCTTTCCCTTACTTCCGTCTAATTAGGTTCACATTTTCGCATTCTTTAGCTTAGTTATTGTTCTTTTCACACCTCCTTCACAACGTTTCGACATATTTTTGTCTTCATCAGGTGTTAGGTGCGTTCTATTCCCTATTTTCCTTTTTCCGAACATTTCGTTGGATTCGTAACGCATTAATTTAGCTTAGGCACCCCCTTCACTATGCACAGCCATCTACCTCCTTATATTAGGGTTGGGAAGTGGGCGGGGCTTCGGTTAGGGTTAGGAATTGGGCCTCCATTGAGGTTAGGTTTAG